>NW_026909265.1:908423-1208423 GCF_033115175.1 Lepus europaeus
CCTGGTCAAAGTGGTGTGGAATTCCTATGCAATGGACCAAGAAAATCACAGTAAAAATGGTTTTGGAGAAAAGCAAAGTCTGTTCCTTAGACAAGTGCATAAAATGTTATCTATACAAACAGAAATATCATGTTTGTTTCCTGCAGTTCCTCTAGCATTCACCCTAGAAAATAGGAATGTGTAGAGCTGGTGTCTCCATGTGGAACCAATTAGTGTTTCCCAGCACAAAATTAAATGTTCCCTGATAAAAAATATTCAAAACAGTAAAGTCCGTTGATAATATCCAGAAATCACAAACACAGAATCTGACGCAATATCTCAGATTGAGATAGTCAAAACACAACCGGTTATTTCTGGTTTCATCCAGTCATATCCGGAAAAAGTGGTGTGGAATTCGTATACATTGGACCCAGACAATCACAGTAAAAATGGTTTTGGAGAAAAGCACAGTCTTTTCTTTAGGCAAGTGCATAAAATGTCATCTATACAAACAGAAATATCATGTTTGTTTGCGGCAGTTCATCTAGCTCTCTCCCTAGAAAATACGGATGTGTAGAGCGGGAGTCTCCATGTGCAATCAACTAGTGTTTCCCAGCACAAACTTAATTATTTCCTGATTAAAAAAAAACATTCAAAAAATAAAGTCTGTCCATAATATCCAGAAACAGAAACACAGAGCCTGTTGCAATATCTGGGAATGAGTTAGCCAAAACACAACCGGATATTTCTGGTTTCATCCAGTCATATCCGGACAAAGTTGTGTTGAAATCGCATGCAATGGACCGAGAAAATCACAGTAAAAATGGTTTTGGAGAAAAGCAAAGTCTTTTCCTTAGGCAAGTGCATAAAATGTCATCTATACAAACAGAAATATCATGTTTGTTGGCCTCAGTTCCTCTAGCTTTCTCCCTAGAAAATTCAAATGTGTAGAGCTGGTGTCTCCATATGGAACCAATTAGTGATTCCCAGCACAAAATTAATTGTTCCCTGATAAAAAACATTCAAAACCATAAAGTCTGTTGATAATATCCAGAAAAATACAAACACAGAGGCTGTAGCAATATCTCGGATTGAGTTAGCCAAAACACAACCGGATATTTCTGTTATCATCCAGTCATATCCGGACAAAGTGGTGATGAATTCATATGCAATGGACCGAGAAAATCACAGTAAAAATGGTATGGGAGAAAAGCAAAGTCTTTTCTTTAGGCAAGTGCATAAAAGGTTATGTGTACAAACAAAAATATCATGATTGTTTGCCGCAGATCCTCTAGCTTTCTCCCTAGAAAATACGAATGTGTGGAGCTGGTGTCTCCATGTGGAACCAATTAGTGTTTCTACGGTACAAAATTAAATGTTCCCTGATAAAAAGATTCAAAACAATAAAGTCCATCCATAATATCCAGAAAACACAAACACAGAGGCTTTCACAATATTTCGGATTGAGTTAGCCAAAACACAACTGGATATTTCTGGTTTCATCTAGTAATATCCGGACAAAGTCCCGTGGAATTCGTATGCAATGGACTGAGCAAATGAGAGTAAAATGGTTTTGGAGAAAAGCAAAGTCTTTTCCTTAGGCAAGTGCATAAAATGTCATCTATACAAACAGAAATATCATGTTTGTTTGCCGCAGTTCCTCTAGCTTCCTCCCTAGAAAATTAGAATGCGTAGAGCTGGTGTCTCTATTTGGAGTCAACTAGTGTTTCCCAGCACAAAATAAGTGTTCCCTGATAAAAAAACATTCAAAACAATAAAGTCCATTCATAATATCCGGGAAACACAAACACAGAGGCTGTAGCAATATCTGGGATTGAGTTAGCCAAAACACAACCGGATATTTCTGTTTTCATTAAGGTATATCCAGTCAAAGTGGTGTGGAATTCATACGCAACGGACCAAGAAAAATCGCAGTAGAAATGGTTTTGGAGAAAAGCAAAGGCTTTTCGTTAGAGAAGTATATAAAATATCATCTATACAAACAGAAATATCATGTTTGTTTGCCGCAGTTCCTCTAGCTTTCTCCCTAGAAAATACGAATGTGCAGAGCTGGTGTCTCCATGTGGCATCAACTAGTGTTTCCCAGCAAAAAATTAAATGTTCCCTGATAAAAAACATTCAAAACAATAAAGTCCGTTGATAATATCCGGAAAAAACAAACACACAGGCAGTAGCAATATCTGGGACTGAGTTAGCCAAAACACAACCGGATATTTCTGGTTTCATCCAGTCATATCTGGTCAAAGTGGTTTGGAATTCCTATGCAATGGACCGAGTAAATCCCTGTAAAAATGGTTTTGGAGAAAAGTAAAGTCTTTTCTTTTTGCAAGTGCATAAAATGTGATCTATACAAACAGAAATATCATGTTTCTTTGCCGCGTTCCTGTAGCTTTCTCCCTAGAAAATACGAATGTGCAGAGCTGGTGTCTCCACGTGGAGTCAACTAGTGTTTCTACGGTACAGAATTAAATGTTCCCTCATAAAAAAAACATTCAAAAGAAAAAGTCCGTTGATAATATCTGGAAAACACAAACACAGAGGCTTTCACAATATTTCGGGTTGAGTTAGCCATAACACAATTGGGTATTTCTGGTTTCATCCGGTCATACCTGGTCAAAGTGGTGTGGAATTCCTATGCAATGGACCAAGAAAATCACAGTAAAAATGGTTTTGGAGAAAAGCAAAGTCTGTTCCTTAGACAAGTGCATAAAATGTTATCTATACAAACAGAAATATCATGTTTGTTTCCTGCAGTTCCTCTAGCATTCACCCTAGAAAATAGGAATGTGTAGAGCTGGTGTCTCCATGTGGAACCAATTAGTGTTTCCCAGCACAAAATTAAATGTTCCCTGATAAAAAATATTCAAAACAGTAAAGTCCGTTGACAATATCCAGAAATCACAAACACAGAATCTGACGCAATATCTCAGATTGAGATAGTCAAAACACAACCGGTTATTTCTGGTTTCATCCAGTCATATCCGGAAAAAGTGGTGTGGAATTCGTATACATTGGACCCAGACAATCACAGTAAAAATGGTTTTGGAGAAAAGCACAGTCTTTTCTTTAGGCAAGTGCATAAAATGTCATCTATACAAACAGAAATATCATGTTTGTTTGCGGCAGTTCATCTAGCTCTCTCCCTAGAAAATACGAATGTGTAGAGCGGGAGTCTCCATGTGCAATCAACTAGTGTTTCCCAGCACAAACTTAATTATTTCCTGATAAAAAAAACATTCAAAAAATAAAGTCTGTCCATAATATCCAGAAACAGAAACACAGAGCCTGTTGCAATATCTGGGAATGAGTTAGCCAAAACACAACCGGATATTTCTGGTTTCATCCAGTCATATCCGGACAAAGTTGTGTTGAAATCGCATGCAATGGACCGAGAAAATCACAGTAAAATGGTTTTGGAGAAAAGCAAAGTCTTTTCCTTAGGCAAGTGCATAAAATGTCATCTATACAAACAGAAATATCATGTTTGTTGGCCTCAGTTCCTCTAGCTTTCTCCCTAGAAAATTCAAATGTGTAGAGCTGGTGTCTCCATATGGAACCAATTAGTGATTCCCAGCACAAAATTAATTGTTCCCTGATAAAAAACATTCAAAACCATAAAGTCTGTTGATAATATCCAGAAAAATACAAACACAGAGGCTGTAGCAATATCTCGGATTGAGTTAGCCAAAACACAACCGGATATTTCTGTTATCATCCAGTCATATCCGGACAAAGTGGTGATGAATTCATATGCAATGGACCGAGAAAATCACAGTAAAAATGGTTTGGGAGAAAAGCAAAGTCTTTTCTTTAGGCAAGTGCATAAAAGGTTATGTGTACAAACAAAAATATCATGATTGTTTGCCACAGATCCTCTAGCTTTCTCCCTAGAAAATACGAATGTGTGGAGCTGGTGTCTCCATGTGGAACCAATTAGTGTTTCTACGGTACAAAATTAAATGTTCCCTGATAAAAAGATTCAAAACAATAAAGTCCATCCATAATATCCAGAAAACACAAACACAGAGGCTTTCACAATATTTCGGATTGTGTTAGCCAAAACACAACTGGATATTTCTGGTTTCATCTAGTAATATCCGGACAAAGTCCCGTGGAATTCATATGCAATGGACTGAGCAAATGAGAGTAAAATGGTTTTGGAGAAAAGCAAAGTCTTTTCGTTAGGCAAGTGCATAAAATGTCATCTATACAAACAGAAATATCATGTTTGTTTGCCGCAGTTCCTCTAGCTTCCTCCCTAGAAAATTAGAATGCGTAGAGCTGGTGTCTCCATGTGGAGTCAACTAGTGTTTCCCAGCACAAAATTAAGTGTTCCCTGATAAAAAAAACATTCAAAACAATAAAGTCCATTCATAATATCCGGAAAACACAAACACAGAGGCTGTAGCAATATCTGGGATTGAGTTAGCCAAAACACAACCGGAGATTTCTGTTTTCATTAAGGTATATCCAGTCAAAGTGGTGTGGAATTCATACGCAACGGACCAAGAAAAATCACAGTAGAAATGGTTTTGGAGAAAAGCAAAGGCTTTTCGTTAGAGAAGTATATCAAATATAAACTATACAAACAGAAATATCATGTTTGTTTGCCGCAGTTCCTCTAGCTTTCTCCCTAGAAAATACGAATGTGCAGAGCTGGTGTCTCCATGTGGCATCAACTAGTGTTTCCCAGCAAAAAATTAAATGTTCCCTGATAAAAAACATTCAAAACAATAAAGTCCGTTGATAATATCCGGAAAAAACAAACACACAGGCAGTAGCAATATCTGGGACTGAGTTAGCCAAAACACAACCGGATATTTCTGGTTTCATCCAGTCATATCTGGTCAAAGTGGTTTGGAATTCCTATGCAATGGACCGAGTAAATCCCTGTAAAAATGGTTTTGGAGAAAAGTAAAGTCTTTTCTTTTTGCAAGTGCATAAAATGTGATCTATACAAACAGAAATATCATGTTTCTTTGCCGCGTTCCTGTAGCTTTCTCCCTAGAAAATACGAATGTGCAGAGCTGGTGTCTCCACGTGGAGTCAACTAGTGTTTCTACGGTACAGAATTAAATGTTCCCTCATAAAAAAAACATTCAAAAGAAAAAGTCCGTTGATAATATCTGGAAAACACAAACACAGAGGCTTTCACAATATTTCGGGTTGAGTTAGCCATAACACAATTGGGTATTTCTGGTTTCATCTGGTCATACCTGGTCAAAGTGGTGTGGAATTCCTATGCAATGGACCAAGAAAATCACAGTAAAAATGGTTTTGGAGAAAAGCAAAGTCTGTTCCTTAGACAAGTGCATAAAATGTTATCTATACAAACAGAAATATCATGTTTGTTTCCTGCAGCTCATCTAGCATTCACCCTAGAAAATAGGAATGTGTAGAGCTGGTGTCTCCATGTGGAACCAATTAGTGTTTCCCAGCACAAAATTAAATGTTCCCTGGTAAAAAATATTCAAAACAGTAAAGTCCGTTGATAATATCCAGAAATCACAAACACAGAATCTGACGCAATATCTCAGATTGAGATAGTCAAAACACAACCGGTTATTTCTGGTTTCATCCAGTCATATCCGGAAAAAGTGGTGTGGAATTCGTATACATTGGACCCAGACAATCACAGTAAAAATGGTTTTGGAGAAAAGCACAGTCTTTTCTTTAGGCAAGTGCATAAAATGTCATCTATACAAACAGAAATATCATGTTTGTTTGCGGCAGTTCATCTAGCTCTCTCCCTAGAAAATACGGATGTGTAGAGCGGGAGTCTCCATGTGCAATCAACTAGTGTTTCCCAGCACAAACTTAATTATTTCCTGATTAAAAAAAACATTCAAAAAATAAAGTCTGTCCATAATATCCAGAAACAGAAACACAGAGCCTGTTGCAATATCTGGGAATGAGTTAGCCAAAACACAACCGGATATTTCTGGTTTCATCCAGTCATATCCGGACAAAGTTGTGTTGAAATCGCATGCAATGGACCGAGAAAATCACAGTAAAAATGGTTTTGGAGAAAAGCAAAGTCTTTTCCTTAGGCAAGTGCATAAAATGTCATCTATACAAACAGAAATATCATGTTTGTTGGCCTCAGTTCCTCTAGCTTTCTCCCTAGAAAATTCAAATGTGTAGAGCTGGTGTCTCCATATGGAACCAATTAGTGATTCCCAGCACAAAATTAATTGTTCCCTGATAAAAAACATTCAAAACCATAAAGTCTGTTGATAATATCCAGAAAAATACAAACACAGAGGCTGTAGCAATATCTTGGATTGAGTTAGCGAAAACACAACCGGATATTTCTGTTATCATCCAGTCATATCCGGACAAAGTGGTGATGAATTCATATGCAATGGACCGAGAAAATCACAGTAAAAATGGTTTGGGAGAAAAGCAAAGTCTTTTCTTTAGGCAAGTGCATAAAAGGTTATGTGTACAAACAAAAATATCATGATTGTTTGCCGCAGATCCTCTAGCTTTCTCCCTAGAAAATACGAATGTGTGGAGCTGGTGTCTCCATGTGGAACCAATTAGTGTTTCTACGGTACAAAATTAAATGTTCCCTGATAAAAAGATTCAAAACAATAAAGTCCATCCATAATATCCAGAAAACACAAACACAGAGGCTTTCACAATATTTCGGATTGAGTTAGCCAAAACACAACTGGATATTTCTGGTTTCATCTAGTAATATCCGGACAAAGTCCCGTGGAATTCGTATGCAATGGACTGAGCAAATGAGAGTAAAATGGTTTTGGAGAAAAGCAAAGTCTTTTCGTTAGGCAAGTGCATAAAATGTCATCTATACAAACAGAAATATCATGTTTGTTTGCGGCAGTTCCTCTAGCTTCCTCCCTAGAAAATTAGAATGCGTAGAGCTGGTGTCTCCATGTGGAGTCAACTAGTGTTTCCCAGCACAAAATTAAGTGTTCCCTGATAAAAAAAACATTCAAAACAATAAAGTCCATTCATAATATCCGGAAAACACAAACACAGAGGCTGTAGCAATATCTGGGATTGAGTTAGCCAAAACACAACCGGATATTTCTGTTTTCATTAAGGTATATCCATTCAAAGTGGTGTGGAATTCATACGCAATGGACCAAGAAAAATCGCAGTAGAAATGGTTTTGGAGAAAAGCAAAGGCTTTTCGTTAGAGAAGTATATAAAATATCATCTATACAAACAGAAATATCATGTTTGTTTGCCGCAGTTCCTCTAGCTTTCTCCCTAGAAAATACGAATGTGCAGAGCTGGTGTCTCCATGTGGCATCAACTAGTGTTTCCCAGCAAAAAATTAAATGTTCCCTGATAAAAAACATTCAAAACAATAAAGTCCGTTGATAATATCCGGAAAAAACAAACACACAGGCAGTAGCAATATCTGGGACTGAGTTAGCCAAAACACAACCGGATATTTCTGGTTTCATCCAGTCATATCTGGTCAAAGTGGTTTGGAATTCCTATGCAATGGACCGAGTAAATCCCTGTAAAAATGGTTTTGGAGAAAAGTAAAGTCTTTTCTTTTTGCAAGTGCATAAAATGTGATCTATACAAACAGAAATATCATGTTTGTTTGCCGCGTTCCTGTAGCTTTCTCCCTAGAAAATACGAATGTGCAGAGCTGGTGTCTCCACGTGGAGTCAACTAGTGATTCTACGGTACAGAATTAAATGTTCCCTCATAAAAAAAACATTCAAAAGAAAAAGTCCGTTGATAATATCTGGAAAACACAAACACAGAGGCTTTCACAATATTTCGGGTTGAGTTAGCCATAACACAATTGGGTATTTCTGGTTTCATCCGGTCATACCTGGTCAAAGTGGTGTGGAATTCCTATGCAATGGACCAAGAAAATCACAGTAAAAATGGTTTTGGAGAAAAGCAAAGTCTGTTCCTTAGACAAGTGCATAAAATGTTATCTATACAAACAGAAATATCATGTTTGTTTCCTGCAGCTCATCTAGCATTCACCCTAGAAAATAGGAATGTGTAGAGCTGGTGTCTCCATGTGGAACCAATTAGTGTTTCCCAGCACAAAATTAAATGTTCCCTGATAAAAAATATTCAAAACAGTAAAATCCGTTGATAATATCCAGAAATCACAAACACAGAATCTGACGCAATATCTCAGATTGAGATAGTCAAAACACAACCGGTTATTTCTGGTTTCATCCAGTCATATCCGGAAAAAGTGGTATGGAATTCGTATACATTGGACCCAGACAATCACAGTAAAAATGGTTTTGGAGAAAAGCACAGTCTTTTCTTTAGGCAAGTGCATAAAATGTCATCTATATAAACAGAAATATCATGTTTGTTTGCGGCAGTTCATCTAGCTCTCTCCCTAGAAAATACGGATGTGTAGAGCGGGAGTCTCCATGTGCAATCAACTAGTGTTTCCCAGCACAAACTTAATTATTTCCTGATTAAAAAAAAAACATTCAAAAAATAAAGTCTGTCCATAATATCCAGAAACAGAAACACAGAGCCTGTTGCAATATCTGGGAATGAGTTAGCCAAAACACAACCGGATATTTCTGGTTTCATCCAGTCATATCCGGACAAAGTTGTGTTGAAATCGCATGCAATGGACCGAGAAAATCACAGTAAAAATGGTTTTGGAGAAAAGCAAAGTCTTTTCCTTAGGCAAGTGCATAAAATGTCATCTATACAAACAGAAATATCATGTTTGTTGGCCTCAGTTCCTCTAGCTTTCTCCCTAGAAAATTCAAATGTGTAGAGCTGGTGTCTCCATATGGAACCAATTAGTGATTCCCAGCACAAAATTAATTGTTCCCTGATAAAAAACATTCAAAACCATAAAGTCTGTTGATAATATCCAGAAAAATACAAACACAGAGGCTGTAGCAATATCTCGGATTGAGTTAGCCAAAACACAACCGGATATTTCTGTTATCATCCAGTCATATCCGGACAAAGTGGTGATGAATTCATATGCAATGGACCGAGAAAATCACAGTAAAAATGGTTTGGGAGAAAAGCAAAGTCTTTTCTTTAGGCAAGTGCATAAAAGGTTATGTGTACAAACAAAAATATCATGATTGTTTGCCACAGATCCTCTAGCTTTCTCCCTAGAAAATACGAATGTGTGGAGCTGGTGTCTCCATGTGGAACCAATTAGTGTTTCTACGGTACAAAATTAAATGTTCCCTGATAAAAAGATTCAAAACAATAAAGTCCATCCATAATATCCAGAAAACACAAACACAGAGGCTTTCACAATATTTCGGATTGAGTTAGCCAAAACACAACTGGATATTTCTGGTTTCATCTAGTAATATCCGGACAAAGTCCCGTGGAATTCATATGCAATGGACTGAGCAAATGAGAGTAAAATGGTTTTGGAGAAAAGCAAAGACTTTTTGTTAGGCAAGTGCATAAAATGTCATCTATACAAACAGAAATATCATGTTTGTTTGCCGCAGTTCCTCTAGCTTCCTCCCTAGAAAATTAGAATGCGTAGAGCTGGTGTCTCCATGTGGAGTCAACTAGTGTTTCCCAGCACAAAATTAAGTGTTCCCTGATAAAAAAAACATTCAAAACAATAAAGTCCATTCATAATATCCGGAAAACACAAACACAGAGGCTGTAGCAATATCTGGGATTGAGTTAGCCAAAACACAACCGGATATTTCTGTTTTCATTAAGGTATATCCAGTCAAAGTGGTGTGGAATTCATACGCAACGGACCAAGAAAAATCGCAGTAGAAATGGTTTTGGAGAAAAGCAAAGGCTTTTCGTTAGAGAAGTATATAAAATATCATCTATACAAACAGAAATATCATGTTTGTTTGCCGCAGTTCCTCTAGCTTTCTCCCTAGAAAATACGAATGTGCAGAGCTGGTGTCTCCATGTGGCATCAACTAGTGTTTCCCAGCAAAAAATTAAATGTTCCCTGATAAAAAACATTCAAAACAATAAAGTCCGTTGATAATATCCGGAAAAAACAAACACACAGGCAGTAGCAATATCTGGGACTGAGTTAGCCAAAACACAACCGGATATTTCTGGTTTCATCCAGTCATATCTGGTCAAAGTGGTTTGGAATTCCTATGCAATGGACCGAGAAAATCCCTGTAAAAATGGTTTTGGAGAAAAGTAAAGTCTTTTCTTTTTGCAAGTGCATAAAATGTGATCTATACAAACAGAAATATCATGTTTGTTTGCCGCGTTCCTGTAGCTTTCTCCCTAGAAAATACGAATGTGCAGAGCTGGTGTCTCCACGTGGAGTCAACTAGTGTTTCTACGGTATAGAATTAAATGTTCCCTCATAAAAAAAACATTCAAAAGAAAAAGTCCGTTGATAATATCTGGAAAACACAAACACAGAGGCTTTCACAATATTTCGGGTTGAGTTAGCCATAACACAATTGGGTATTTCTGGTTTCATCCGGTCATACCTGGTCAAAGTGGTGTGGAATTCCTATGCAATGGACCAAGAAAATCACAGTAAAAATGGTTTTGGAGAAAAGCAAAGTCTGTTCCTTAGACAAGTGCATAAAATGTTATCTATACAAACAGAAATATCATGTTTGTTTCCTGCAGTTCCTCTAGCATTCACCCTAGAAAATAGGAATGTGTAGAGCTGGTGTCTCCATGTGGAACCAATTAGTGTTTCCCAGCACAAAATTAAATGTTCCCTGATAAAAAATATTCAAAACAGTAAAGTCCGTTGATAATATCCAGAAATCACAAACACAGAATCTGACGCAATATCTCAGATTGAGATAGTCAAAACACAACCGGTTATTTCTGGTTTCATCCAGTCATATCCGGAAAAAGTGGTGTGGAATTCGTATACATTGGACCCAGACAATCACAGTAAAAATGGTTTTGGAGAAAAGCACAGTCTTTTCTTTAGGCAAGTGCATAAAATGTCATCTATACAAACAGAAATATCATGTTTGTTTGCGGCAGTTCATCTAGCTCTCTCCCTAGAAAATACGGATGTGTAGAGCGGGAGTCTCCATGTGCAATCAACTAGTGTTTCCCAGCACAAACTTAATTATTTCCTGATTAAAAAAAAACATTCAAAAAATAAAGTCTGTCCATAATATCCAGAAACAGAAACACAGAGCCTGTTGCAATATCTGGGAATGAGTTAGCCAAAACACAACCGGATATTTCTGGTTTCATCCAGTCATATCCGGACAAAGTTGTGTTGAAATCGCATGCAATGGACCGAGAAAATCACAGTAAAAATGGTTTTGGAGAAAAGCAAAGTCTTTTCCTTAGGCAAGTGCATAAAATGTCATCTATACAAACAGAAATATCATGTTTGTTGGCCTCAGTTCCTCTAGCTTTCTCCCTAGAAAATTCAAATGTGTAGAGCTGGTGTCTCCATATGGAACCAATTAGTGATTCCCAGCACAAAATTAATTGTTCCCTGATAAAAAACATTCAAAACCATAAAGTCTGTTGATAATATCCAGAAAAATACAAACACAGAGGCTGTAGCAATATCTCGGATTGAGTTAGCCAAAACACAACCGGATATTTCTGTTATCATCCAGTCATATCCGGACAAAGTGGTGATGAATTCATATGCAATGGACCGAGAAAATCACAGTAAAAATGGTTTGGGAGAAAAGCAAAGTCTTTTCTTTAGGCAAGTGCATAAAAGGTTATGTGTACAAACAAAAATATCATGATTGTTTGCCACAGATCCTCTAGCTTTCTCCCTAGAAAATACGAATGTGTGGAGCTGGTGTCTCCATGTGGAACCAATTAGTGTTTCTACGGTACAAAATTAAATGTTCCCTGATAAAAAGATTCAAAACAATAAAGTCCATCCATAATATCCAGAAAACACAAACACAGAGGCTTTCACAATATTTCGGATTGAGTTAGCCAAAACACAACTGGATATTTCTGGTTTCATCTAGTAATATCCGGACAAAGTCCCGTGGAATTCATATGCAATGGACTGAGCAAATGAGAGTAAAATGGTTTTGGAGAAAAGCAAAGACTTTTCGTTAGGCAAGTGCATAAAATGTCATCTATACAAACAGAAATATCATGTTTGTTTGCCGCAGTTCCTCTAGCTTCCTCCCTAGAAAATTAGAATGCGTAGAGCTGGTGTCTCCATGTGGAGTCAACTAGTGTTTCCCAGCACAAAATTAAGTGTTCCCTGATAAAAAAAACATTCAAAACAATAAAGTCCATTCATAATATCCGGAAAACACAAACACAGAGGCTGTAGCAATATCTGGGATTGAGTTAGCCAAAACACAACCGGATATTTCTGTTTTCATTAAGGTATATCCAGTCAAAGTGGTGTGGAATTCATACGCAACGGACCAAGAAAAATCGCAGTAGAAATGGTTTTGGAGAAAAGCAAAGGCTTTTCGTTAGAGAAGTATATAAAATATCATCTATACAAACAGAAATATCATGTTTGTTTGCCGCAGTTCCTCTAGCTTTCTCCCTAGAAAATACGAATGTGCAGAGCTGGTGTCTCCATGTGGCATCAACTAGTGTTTCCCAGCAAAAAATTAAATGTTCCCTGATAAAAAACATTCAAAACAATAAAGTCCGTTGATAATATCCGGAAAAAACAAACACACAGGCAGTAGCAATATCTGGGACTGAGTTAGCCAAAACACAACCGGATATTTCTGGTTTCATCCAGTCATATCTGGTCAAAGTGGTTTGGAATTCCTATGCAATGGACCGAGAAAATCCCTGTAAAAATGGTTTTGGAGAAAAGTAAAGTCTTTTCTTTTTGCAAGTGCATAAAATGTGATCTATACAAACAGAAATATCATGTTTGTTTGCCGCGTTCCTGTAGCTTTCTCCCTAGAAAATACGAATGTGCAGAGCTGGTGTCTCCACGTGGAGTCAACTAGTGTTTCTACGGTATAGAATTAAATGTTCCCTCATAAAAAAAACATTCAAAAGAAAAAGTCCGTTGATAATATCTGGAAAACACAAACACAGAGGCTTTCACAATATTTCGGGTTGAGTTAGCCATAACACAATTGGGTATTTCTGGTTTCATCCGGTCATACCTGGTCAAAGTGGTGTGGAATTCCTATGCAATGGACCAAGAAAATCACAGTAAAAATGGTTTTGGAGAAAAGCAAAGTCTGTTCCTTAGACAAGTGCATAAAATGTTATCTATACAAACAGAAATATCATGTTTGTTTCCTGCAGTTCCTCTAGCATTCACCCTAGAAAATAGGAATGTGTAGAGCTGGTGTCTCCATGTGGAACCAATTAGTGTTTCCCAGCACAAAATTAAATGTTCCCTGATAAAAAATATTCAAAACAGTAAAGTCCGTTGATAATATCCAGAAATCACAAACACAGAATCTGACGCAATATCTCAGATTGAGATAGTCAAAACACAACCGGTTATTTCTGGTTTCATCCAGTCATATCCGGAAAAAGTGGTGTGGAATTCGTATACATTGGACCCAGACAATCACAGTAAAAATGGTTTTGGAGAAAAGCACAGTCTTTTCTTTAGGCAAGTGCATAAAATGTCATCTATACAAACAGAAATATCATGTTTGTTTGCGGCAGTTCATCTAGCTCTCTCCCTAGAAAATACGGATGTGTAGAGCGGGAGTCTCCATGTGCAATCAACTAGTGTTTCCCAGCACAAACTTAATTATTTCCTGATTAAAAAAAAACATTCAAAAAATAAAGTCTGTCCATAATATCCAGAAACAGAAACACAGAGCCTGTTGCAATATCTGGGAATGAGTTAGCCAAAACACAACCGGATATTTCTGGTTTCATCCAGTCATATCCGGACAAAGTTGTGTTGAAATCGCATGCAATGGACCGAGAAAATCACAGTAAAAATGGTTTTGGAGAAAAGCAAAGTCTTTTCCTTAGGCAAGTGCATAAAATGTCATCTATACAAACAGAAATATCATGTTTGTTGGCCTCAGTTCCTCTAGCTTTCTCCCTAGAAAATTCAAATGTGTAGAGCTGGTGTCTCCATATGGAACCAATTAGTGATTCCCAGCACAAAATTAATTGTTCCCTGATAAAAAACATTCAAAACCATAAAGTCTGTTGATAATATCCAGAAAAATACAAACACAGAGGCTGTAGCAATATCTTGGATTGAGTTAGCCAAAACACAACCGGATATTTCTGTTATCATCCAGTCATATCCGGACAAAGTGGTGATGAATTCATATGCAATGGACCGAGAAAATCACAGTAAAAATGGTTTGGGAGAAAAGCAAAGTCTTTTCTTTAGGCAAGTGCATAAAAGGTTATGTGTACAAACAAAAATATCATGATTGTTTGCCGCAGATCCTCTTGCTTTCTCCCTAGAAAATACGAATGTGTGGAGCTGGTGTCTCCATGTGGAACCAATTAGTGTTTCTACGGTACAAAATTAAATGTTCCCTGATAAAAAGATTCAAAACAATAAAGTCCATCCATAATATCCAGAAAACACAAACACAGAGGCTTTCACAATATTTCGGATTGAGTTAGCCAAAACACAACTGGATATTTCTGGTTTCATCTAGTAATATCCGGACAAAGTCCCGTGGAATTCATATGCAATGGACTGAGCAAATGAGAGTAAAATGGTTTTGGAGAAAAGCAAAGTCTTTTCGTTAGGCAAGTGCATAAAATGTCATCTATACAAACAGAAATATCATGTTTGTTTGCGGCAGTTCCTCTAGCTTCCTCCCTAGAAAATTAGAATGCGTAGAGCTGGTGTCTCCATGTGGAGTCAACTAGTGTTTCCCAGCACAAAATTAAGTGTTCCCTGATAAAAAAAACATTCAAAACAATAAAGTCCATTCATAATATCCGGAAAACACAAACACAGAGGCTGTAGCAATATCTGGGATTGAGTTAGCCAAAACACAACTGGATATTTCTGTTTTCATTAAGGTATATCCAGTCAAAGTGGTGTGGAATTCATACGCAACGGACCAAGAAAAATCGCAGTAGAAATGGTTTTGGAGAAAAGCAAAGGCTTTTTGTTAGAGAAGTATATAAAATATCATCTATACAAACAGAAATATCATGTTTGTTTGCCGCAGTTCCTCTAGCTTTCTCCCTAGAAAATACGAATGTGCAGAGCTGGTGTCTCCATGTGGCATCAACTAGTGTTTCCCAGCAAAAAATTAAATGTTCCCTGATAAAAAACATTCAAAACAATAAAGTCCGTTGATAATATCCGGAAAAAACAAACACACAGGCAGTAGCAATATCTGGGACTGAGTTAGCCAAAACACAACCGGATATTTCTGGTTTCATCCAGTCATATCTGGTCAAAGTGGTTTGGAATTCCTATGCAATGGACCGAGTAAATCCCTGTAAAAATGGTTTTGGAGAAAAGTAAAGTCTTTTCTTTTTGCAAGTGCATAAAATGTGATCTATACAAACAGAAATATCATGTTTGTTTGCCGCGTTCCTGTAGCTTTCTCCCTAGAAAATACGAATGTGCAGAGCTGGTGTCTACACGTGGAGTCAACTAGTGTTTCTACGGTACAGAATTAAATGTTCCCTCATAAAAAAACATTCAAAAGAAAAAGTCCGTTGATAATATCTGGAAAACACAAACACAGAGGCTTTCACAATATTTCGGGTTGAGTTAGCCATAACACAATTGGGTATTTCTGGTTTCATCCGGTCATACCTGGTCAAAGTGGTGTGGAATTCCTATGCAATGGACCAAGAAAATCACAGTAAAAATGGTTTTGGAGAAAAGCAAAGTCTGTTCCTTAGACAAGTGCATAAAATGTTATCTATACAAACAGAAATATCATGTTTGTTTCCTGCAGTTCCTCTAGCATTCACCCTAGAAAATAGGAATGTGTAGAGCTGGTGTCTCCATGTGGAACCAATTAGTGTCTCCCAGCACAAAATTAAATGTTCCCTGATAAAAAATATTCAAAACAGTAAAGTCCGTTGATAATATCCAGAAATCACAAACACAGAATCTGACGCAATATCTCAGATTGAGATAGTCAAAACACAACCGGTTATTTCTGGTTTCATCCAGTCATATCCGGAAAAAGTGGTGTGGAATTCGTATACATTGGACCCAGACAATCACAGTAAAAATGGTTTTGGAGAAAAGCACAGTCTTTTCTTTAGGCAAGTGCATAAAATGTCATCTATACAAACAGAAATATCATGTTTGTTTGCGGCAGTTCATCTAGCTCTCTCCCTAGAAAATACGGATGTGTAGAGCGGGAGTCTCCATGTGCAATCAACTAGTGTTTCCCAGCACAAACTTAATTATTTCCTGATTAAAAAAAAACATTCAAAAAATAGTCTGTCCATAATATCCAGAAACAGAAACACAGAGCCTGTTGCAATATCTGGGAATGAGTTAGCCAAAACACAACCGGATATTTCTGGTTTCATCCAGTCATATCCGGACAAAGTTGTGTTGAAATCGCATGCAATGGACCGAGAAAATCACAGTAAAAATGGTTTTGGAGAAAAGCAAAGTCTTTTCCTTAGGCAAGTGCATAAAATGTCATCTATACAAACAGAAATATCATGTTTGTTGGCCTCAGTTCCTCTAGCTTTCTCCCTAGAAAATTCAAATGTGTAGAGCTGGTGTCTCCATATGGAACCAATTAGTGATTCCCAGCACAAAATTAATTGTTCCCTGATAAAAAACATTCAAAACCATAAAGTCTGTTGATAATATCCAGAAAAATACAAACACAGAGGCTGTAGCAATATCTTGGATTGAGTTAGCCAAAACACAACCGGATATTTCTGTTATCATCCAGTCATATCCGGACAAAGTGGTGATGAATTCATATGCAATGGACCGAGAAAATCACAGTAAAAATGGTTTGGGAGAAAAGCAAAGTCTTTTCTTTAGGCAAGTGCATAAAAGGTTATGTGTACAAACAAAAATATCATGATTGTTTGCCGCAGATCCTCTTGCTTTCTCCCTAGAAAATACGAATGTGTGGAGCTGGTGTCTCCATGTGGAACCAATTAGTGTTTCTACGGTACAAAATTAAATGTTCCCTGATAAAAAGATTCAAAACAATAAAGTCCATCCATAATATCCAGAAAACACAAACACAGAGGCTTTCACAATATTTCGGATTGAGTTAGCCAAAACACAACTGGATATTTCTGGTTTCATCTAGTAATATCCGGACAAAGTCCCGTGGAATTCATATGCAATGGACTGAGCAAATGAGAGTAAAATGGTTTTGGAGAAAAGCAAAGACTTTTCGTTAGGCAAGTGCATAAAATGTCATCTATACAAACAGAAATATCATGTTTGTTTGCCGCAGTTCCTCTAGCTTCCTCCCTAGAAAATTAGAATGCGTAGAGCTGGTGTCTCCATGTGGAGTCAACTAGTGTTTCCCAGCACAAAATTAAGTGTTCCCTGATAAAAAAAACATTCAAAACAATAAAGTCCATTCATAATATCCGGAAAACACAAACACAGAGGCTGTAGCAATATCTGGGATTGAGTTAGCCAAAACACAACCGGATATTTCTGTTTTCATTAAGGTATATCCAGTCAAAGTGGTGTGGAATTCATACGCAACGGACCAAGAAAAATCGCAGTAGAAATGGTTTTGGAGAAAAGCAAAGGCTTTTCGTTAGAGAAGTATATAAAATATCATCTATACAAACAGAAATATCATGTTTGTTTGCCGCAGTTCCTCTAGCTTTCTCCCTAGAAAATACGAATGTGCAGAGCTGGTGTCTCCATGTGGCATCAACTAGTGTTTCCCAGCAAAAAATTAAATGTTCCCTGATAAAAAACATTCAAAACAATAAAGTCCGTTGATAATATCCGGAAAAAACAAACACACAGGCAGTAGCAATATCTGGGACTGAGTTAGCCAAAACACAACCGGATATTTCTGGTTTCATCCAGTCATATCTGGTCAAAGTGGTTTGGAATTCCTATGCAATGGACCGAGAAAATCCCTGTAAAAATGGTTTTGGAGAAAAGTAAAGTCTTTTCTTTTTGCAAGTGCATAAAATGTGATCTATACAAACAGAAATATCATGTTTGTTTGCCGCGTTCCTGTAGCTTTCTCCCTAGAAAATACGAATGTGCAGAGCTGGTGTCTCCACGTGGAGTCAACTAGTGTTTCTACGGTATAGAATTAAATGTTCCCTCATAAAAAAAACATTCAAAAGAAAAAGTCCGTTGATAATATCTGGAAAACACAAACACAGAGGCTTTCACAATATTTCGGGTTGAGTTAGCCATAACACAATTGGGTATTTCTGGTTTCATCCGGTCATACCTGGTCAAAGTGGTGTGGAATTCCTATGCAATGGACCAAGAAAATCACAGTAAAAATGGTTTTGGAGAAAAGCAAAGTCTGTTCCTTAGACAAGTGCATAAAATGTTATCTATACAAACAGAAATATCATGTTTGTTTCCTGCAGTTCCTCTAGCATTCACCCTAGAAAATAGGAATGTGTAGAGCTGGTGTCTCCATGTGGAACCAATTAGTGTTTCCCAGCACAAAATTAAATGTTCCCTGATAAAAAATATTCAAAACAGTAAAGTCCGTTGATAATATCCAGAAATCACAAACACAGAATCTGACGCAATATCTCAGATTGAGATAGTCAAAACACAACCGGTTATTTCTGGTTTCATCCAGTCATATCCGGAAAAAGTGGTGTGGAATTCGTATACATTGGACCCAGACAATCACAGTAAAAATGGTTTTGGAGAAAAGCACAGTCTTTTCTTTAGGCAAGTGCATAAAATGTCATCTATACAAACAGAAATATCATGTTTGTTTGCGGCAGTTCATCTAGCTCTCTCCCTAGAAAATACGGATGTGTAGAGCGGGAGTCTCCATGTGCAATCAACTAGTGTTTCCCAGCACAAACTTAATTATTTCCTGATTAAAAAAAAACATTCAAAAAATAAAGTCTGTCCATAATATCCAGAAACAGAAACACAGAGCCTGTTGCAATATCTGGGAATGAGTTAGCCAAAACACAACCGGATATTTCTGGTTTCATCCAGTCATATCCGGACAAAGTTGTGTTGAAATCGCATGCAATGGACCGAGAAAATCACAGTAAAAATGGTTTTGGAGAAAAGCAAAGTCTTTTCCTTAGGCAAGTGCATAAAATGTCATCTATACAAACAGAAATATCATGTTTGTTGGCCTCAGTTCCTCTAGCTTTCTCCCTAGAAAATTCAAATGTGTAGAGCTGGTGTCTCCATATGGAACCAATTAGTGATTCCCAGCACAAAATTAATTGTTCCCTGATAAAAAACATTCAAAACCATAAAGTCTGTTGATAATATCCAGAAAAATACAAACACAGAGGCTGTAGCAATATCTTGGATTGAGTTAGCCAAAACACAACCGGATATTTCTGTTATCATCCAGTCATATCCGGACAAAGTGGTGATGAATTCATATGCAATGGACCGAGAAAATCACAGTAAAAATGGTTTGGGAGAAAAGCAAAGTCTTTTCTTTAGGCAAGTGCATAAAAGGTTATGTGTACAAACAAAAATATCATGATTGTTTGCCGCAGATCCTCTTGCTTTCTCCCTAGAAAATACGAATGTGTGGAGCTGGTGTCTCCATGTGGAACCAATTAGTGTTTCTACGGTACAAAATTAAATGTTCCCTGATAAAAAGATTCAAAACAATAAAGTCCATCCATAATATCCAGAAAACACAAACACAGAGGCTTTCACAATATTTCGGATTGAGTTAGCCAAAACACAACTGGATATTTCTGGTTTCATCTAGTAATATCCGGACAAAGTCCCGTGGAATTCATATGCAATGGACTGAGCAAATGAGAGTAAAATGGTTTTGGAGAAAAGCAAAGTCTTTTCGTTAGGCAAGTGCATAAAATGTCATCTATACAAACAGAAATATCATGTTTGTTTGCGGCAGTTCCTCTAGCTTCCTCCCTAGAAAATTAGAATGCGTAGAGCTGGTGTCTCCATGTGGAGTCAACTAGTGTTTCCCAGCACAAAATTAAGTGTTCCCTGATAAAAAAAACATTCAAAACAATAAAGTCCATTCATAATATCCGGAAAACACAAACACAGAGGCTGTAGCAATATCTGGGATTGAGTTAGCCAAAACACAACTGGATATTTCTGTTTTCATTAAGGTATATCCAGTCAAAGTGGTGTGGAATTCATACGCAACGGACCAAGAAAAATCGCAGTAGAAATGGTTTTGGAGAAAAGCAAAGGCTTTTTGTTAGAGAAGTATATAAAATATCATCTATACAAACAGAAATATCATGTTTGTTTGCCGCAGTTCCTCTAGCTTTCTCCCTAGAAAATACGAATGTGCAGAGCTGGTGTCTCCATGTGGCATCAACTAGTGTTTCCCAGCAAAAAATTAAATGTTCCCTGATAAAAAACATTCAAAACAATAAAGTCCGTTGATAATATCCGGAAAAAACAAACACACAGGCAGTAGCAATATCTGGGACTGAGTTAGCCAAAACACAACCGGATATTTCTGGTTTCATCCAGTCATATCTGGTCAAAGTGGTTTGGAATTCCTATGCAATGGACCGAGTAAATCCCTGTAAAAATGGTTTTGGAGAAAAGTAAAGTCTTTTCTTTTTGCAAGTGCATAAAATGTGATCTATACAAACAGAAATATCATGTTTGTTTGCCGCGTTCCTGTAGCTTTCTCCCTAGAAAATACGAATGTGCAGAGCTGGTGTCTACACGTGGAGTCAACTAGTGTTTCTACGGTACAGAATTAAATGTTCCCTCATAAAAAAACATTCAAAAGAAAAAGTCCGTTGATAATATCTGGAAAACACAAACACAGAGGCTTTCACAATATTTCGGGTTGAGTTAGCCATAACACAATTGGGTATTTCTGGTTTCATCCGGTCATACCTGGTCAAAGTGGTGTGGAATTCCTATGCAATGGACCAAGAAAATCACAGTAAAAATGGTTTTGGAGAAAAGCAAAGTCTGTTCCTTAGACAAGTGCATAAAATGTTATCTATACAAACAGAAATATCATGTTTGTTTCCTGCAGTTCCTCTAGCATTCACCCTAGAAAATAGGAATGTGTAGAGCTGGTGTCTCCATGTGGAACCAATTAGTGTCTCCCAGCACAAAATTAAATGTTCCCTGATAAAAAATATTCAAAACAGTAAAGTCCGTTGATAATATCCAGAAATCACAAACACAGAATCTGACGCAATATCTCAGATTGAGATAGTCAAAACACAACCGGTTATTTCTGGTTTCATCCAGTCATATCCGGAAAAAGTGGTGTGGAATTCGTATACATTGGACCCAGACAATCACAGTAAAAATGGTTTTGGAGAAAAGCACAGTCTTTTCTTTAGGCAAGTGCATAAAATGTCATCTATACAAACAGAAATATCATGTTTGTTTGCGGCAGTTCATCTAGCTCTCTCCCTAGAAAATACGGATGTGTAGAGCGGGAGTCTCCATGTGCAATCAACTAGTGTTTCCCAGCACAAACTTAATTATTTCCTGATTAAAAAAAAACATTCAAAAAATAGTCTGTCCATAATATCCAGAAACAGAAACACAGAGCCTGTTGCAATATCTGGGAATGAGTTAGCCAAAACACAACCGGATATTTCTGGTTTCATCCAGTCATATCCGGACAAAGTTGTGTTGAAATCGCATGCAATGGACCGAGAAAATCACAGTAAAAATGGTTTTGGAGAAAAGCAAAGTCTTTTCCTTAGGCAAGTGCATAAAATGTCATCTATACAAACAGAAATATCATGTTTGTTGGCCTCAGTTCCTCTAGCTTTCTCCCTAGAAAATTCAAATGTGTAGAGCTGGTGTCTCCATATGGAACCAATTAGTGATTCCCAGCACAAAATTAATTGTTCCCTGATAAAAAACATTCAAAACCATAAAGTCTGTTGATAATATCCAGAAAAATACAAACACAGAGGCTGTAGCAATATCTTGGATTGAGTTAGCCAAAACACAACCGGATATTTCTGTTATCATCCAGTCATATCCGGACAAAGTGGTGATGAATTCATATGCAATGGACCGAGAAAATCACAGTAAAAATGGTTTGGGAGAAAAGCAAAGTCTTTTCTTTAGGCAAGTGCATAAAAGGTTATGTGTACAAACAAAAATATCATGATTGTTTGCCGCAGATCCTCTTGCTTTCTCCCTAGAAAATACGAATGTGTGGAGCTGGTGTCTCCATGTGGAACCAATTAGTGTTTCTACGGTACAAAATTAAATGTTCCCTGATAAAAAGATTCAAAACAATAAAGTCCATCCATAATATCCAGAAAACACAAACACAGAGGCTTTCACAATATTTCGGATTGAGTTAGCCAAAACACAACTGGATATTTCTGGTTTCATCTAGTAATATCCGGACAAAGTCCCGTGGAATTCGTATGCAATGGACTGAGCAAATGAGAGTAAAATGGTTTTGGAGAAAAGCAAAGTCTTTTCGTTAGGCAAGTGCATAAAATGTCATCTATACAAACAGAAATATCATGTTTGTTTGCGGCAGTTCCTCTAGCTTCCTCCCTAGAAAATTAGAATGCGTAGAGCTGGTGTCTCCATGTGGAGTCAACTAGTGTTTCCCAGCACAAAATAAGTGTTCCCTGATAAAAAAACATTCAAAACAATAAAGTCCATTCATAATATCCGGAAAACACAAACACAGAGGCTGTAGCAATATCTGGGATTGAGTTAGCCAAAACACAACCGGATATTTCTGTTTTCATTAAGGTATATCCAGTCAAAGTGGTGTGGAATTCATACGCAACGGATCAAGAAAAATCACAGTAGAAATGGTTTTGGAGAAAAGCAAAGGCTTTTCGTTAGAGAAGTATATAAAATATCATCTATACAAACAGAAATATCATGTTTGTTTGCCGCAGTTCCTCTAGCTTTCTCCCTAGAAAATACGAATGTGCAGAGCTGGTGTCTCCATGTGGCATCAACTAGTGTTTCCCAGCAAAAAATTAAATGTTCCCTGATAAAAAACATTCAAAACAATAAAGTCCGTTGATAATATCCGGAAAAAACAAACACACAGGCAGTAGCAATATCTGGGACTGAGTTAGCCAAAACACAACCGGATATTTCTGGTTTCATCCAGTCATATCTGGTCAAAGTGGTTTGGAATTCCTATGCAATGGACCGAGAAAATCCCTGTAAAAATGGTTTTGGAGAAAAGTAAAGTCTTTTCTTTTTGCAAGTGCATAAAATGTGATCTATACAAACAGAAATATCATGTTTGTTTGCCGCGTTCCTGTAGCTTTCTCCCTAGAAAATACGAATGTGCAGAGCTGGTGTCTCCACGTGGAGTCAACTAGTGTTTCTACGGTATAGAATTAAATGTTCCCTCATAAAAAAAACATTCAAAAGAAAAAGTCCGTTGATAATATCTGGAAAACACAAACACAGAGGCTTTCACAATATTTCGGGTTGAGTTAGCCATAACACAATTGGGTATTTCTGGTTTCATCCGGTCATACCTGGTCAAAGTGGTGTGGAATTCCTATGCAATGGACCAAGAAAATCACAGTAAAAATGGTTTTGGAGAAAAGCAAAGTCTGTTCCTTAGACAAGTGCATAAAATGTTATCTATACAAACAGAAATATCATGTTTGTTTCCTGCAGTTCCTCTAGCATTCACCCTAGAAAATAGGAATGTGTAGAGCTGGTGTCTCCATGTGGAACCAATTAGTGTCTCCCAGCACAAAATTAAATGTTCCCTGATAAAAAATATTCAAAACAGTAAAGTCCGTTGATAATATCCAGAAATCACAAACACAGAATCTGACGCAATATCTCAGATTGAGATAGTCAAAACACAACCGGTTATTTCTGGTTTCATCCAGTCATATCCGGAAAAAGTGGTGTGGAATTCGTATACATTGGACCCAGACAATCACAGTAAAAATGGTTTTGGAGAAAAGCACAGTCTTTTCTTTAGGCAAGTGCATAAAATGTCATCTATACAAACAGAAATATCATGTTTGTTTGCGGCAGTTCATCTAGCTCTCTCCCTAGAAAATACGGATGTGTAGAGCGGGAGTCTCCATGTGCAATCAACTAGTGTTTCCCAGCACAAACTTAATTATTTCCTGATTAAAAAAAAACATTCAAAAATAGTCTGTCCATAATATCCAGAAACAGAAACACAGAGCCTGTTGCAATATCTGGGAATGAGTTAGCCAAAACACAACCGGATATTTCTGGTTTCATCCAGTCATATCCGGACAAAGTTGTGTTGAAATCGCATGCAATGGACCGAGAAAATCACAGTAAAAATGGTTTTGGAGAAAAGCAAAGTCTTTTCCTTAGGCAAGTGCATAAAATGTCATCTATACAAACAGAAATATCATGTTTGTTGGCCTCAGTTCCTCTAGCTTTCTCCCTAGAAAATTCAAATGTGTAGAGCTGGTGTCTCCATATGGAACCAATTAGTGATTCCCAGCACAAAATTAATTGTTCCCTGATAAAAAACATTCAAAACCATAAAGTCTGTTGATAATATCCAGAAAAATACAAACACAGAGGCTGTAGCAATATCTTGGATTGAGTTAGCCAAAACACAACCGGATATTTCTGTTATCATCCAGTCATATCCGGACAAAGTGGTGATGAATTCATATGCAATGGACCGAGAAAATCACAGTAAAAATGGTATGGGAGAAAAGCAAAGTCTTTTCTTTAGGCAAGTGCATAAAAGGTTATGTGTACAAACAAAAATATCATGATTGTTTGCCGCAGATCCTCTTGCTTTCTCCCTAGAAAATACGAATGTGTGGAGCTGGTGTCTCCATGTGGAACCAATTAGTGTTTCTACGGTACAAAATTAAATGTTCCCTGATAAAAAGATTCAAAACAATAAAGTCCATCCATAATATCCAGAAAACACAAACACAGAGGCTTTCACAATATTTCGGATTGAGTTAGCCAAAACACAACTGGATATTTCTGGTTTCATCTAGTAATATCCGGACAAAGTCCCGTGGAATTCGTATGCAATGGACTGAGCAAATGAGAGTAAAATGGTTTTGGAGAAAAGCAAAGTCTTTTCGTTAGGCAAGTGCATAAAATGTCATCTATACAAACAGAAATATCATGTTTGTTTGCGGCAGTTCCTCTAGCTTCCTCCCTAGAAAATTAGAATGCGTAGAGCTGGTGTCTCCATGTGGAGTCAACTAGTGTTTCCCAGCACAAAATAAGTGTTCCCTGATAAAAAAACATTCAAAACAATAAAGTCCATTCATAATATCCGGAAAACACAAACACAGAGGCTGTAGCAATATCTGGGATTGAGTTAGCCAAAACACAACCGGATATTTCTGTTTTCATTAAGGTATATCCAGTCAAAGTGGTGTGGAATTCATACGCAACGGACCAAGAAAAATCGCAGTAGAAATGGTTTTGGAGAAAAGCAAAGGCTTTTCGTTAGAGAAGTATATAAAATATCATCTATACAAACAGAAATATCATGTTTGTTTGCCGCAGTTCCTCTAGCTTTCTCCCTAGAAAATACGAATGTGCAGAGCTGGTGTCTCCATGTGGCATCAACTAGTGTTTCCCAGCAAAAAATTAAATGTTCCCTGATAAAAAACATTCAAAACAATAAAGTCCGTTGATAATATCCGGAAAAAACAAACACACAGGCAGTAGCAATATCTGGGACTGAGTTAGCCAAAACACAACCGGATATTTCTGGTTTCATCCAGTCATATCTGGTCAAAGTGGTTTGGAATTCCTATGCAATGGACCGAGAAAATCCCTGTAAAAATGGTTTTGGAGAAAAGTAAAGTCTTTTCTTTTTGCAAGTGCATAAAATGTGATCTATACAAACAGAAATATCATGTTTGTTTGCCGCGTTCCTGTAGCTTTCTCCCTAGAAAATACGAATGTGCAGAGCTGGTGTCTCCACGTGGAGTCAACTAGTGTTTCTACGGTATAGAATTAAATGTTCCCTCATAAAAAAAACATTCAAAAGAAAAAGTCCGTTGATAATATCTGGAAAACACAAACACAGAGGCTTTCACAATATTTCGGGTTGAGTTAGCCATAACACAATTGGGTATTTCTGGTTTCATCCGGTCATACCTGGTCAAAGTGGTGTGGAATTCCTATGCAATGGACCAAGAAAATCACAGTAAAAATGGTTTTGGAGAAAAGCAAAGTCTGTTCCTTAGACAAGTGCATAAAATGTTATCTATACAAACAGAAATATCATGTTTGTTTCCTGCAGTTCCTCTAGCATTCACCCTAGAAAATAGGAATGTGTAGAGCTGGTGTCTCCATGTGGAACCAATTAGTGTCTCCCAGCACAAAATTAAATGTTCCCTGATAAAAAATATTCAAAACAGTAAAGTCCGTTGATAATATCCAGAAATCACAAACACAGAATCTGACGCAATATCTCAGATTGAGATAGTCAAAACACAACCGGTTATTTCTGGTTTCATCCAGTCATATCCGGAAAAAGTGGTGTGGAATTCGTATACATTGGACCCAGACAATCACAGTAAAAATGGTTTTGGAGAAAAGCACAGTCTTTTCTTTAGGCAAGTGCATAAAATGTCATCTATACAAACAGAAATATCATGTTTGTTTGCGGCAGTTCATCTAGCTCTCTCCCTAGAAAATACGGATGTGTAGAGCGGGAGTCTCCATGTGCAATCAACTAGTGTTTCCCAGCACAAACTTAATTATTTCCTGATTAAAAAAAAACATTCAAAAAATAGTCTGTCCATAATATCCAGAAACAGAAACACAGAGCCTGTTGCAATATCTGGGAATGAGTTAGCCAAAACACAACCGGATATTTCTGGTTTCATCCAGTCATATCCGGACAAAGTTGTGTTGAAATCGCATGCAATGGACCGAGAAAATCACAGTAAAAATGGTTTTGGAGAAAAGCAAAGTCTTTTCCTTAGGCAAGTGCATAAAATGTCATCTATACAAACAGAAATATCATGTTTGTTGGCCTCAGTTCCTCTAGCTTTCTCCCTAGAAAATTCAAATGTGTAGAGCTGGTGTCTCCATATGGAACCAATTAGTGTTTCCCAGCACAAAATTAATTGTTCCCTGATAAAAAACATTCAAAACCATAAAGTCTGTTGATAATATCCAGAAAAATACAAACACAGAGGCTGTAGCAATATCTTGGATTGAGTTAGCCAAAACACAACCGGATATTTCTGTTATCATCCAGTCATATCCGGACAAAGTGGTGATGAATTCATATGCAATGGACCGAGAAAATCACAGTAAAAATGGTATGGGAGAAAAGCAAAGTCTTTTCTTTAGGCAAGTGCATAAAAGGTTATGTGTACAAACAAAAATATCATGATTGTTTGCCGCAGATCCTCTTGCTTTCTCCCTAGAAAATACGAATGTGTGGAGCTGGTGTCTCCATGTGGAACCAATTAGTGTTTCTACGGTACAAAATTAAATGTTCCCTGATAAAAAGATTCAAAACAATAAAGTCCATCCATAATATCCAGAAAACACAAACACAGAGGCTTTCGCAATATTTCGGATTGAGTTAGCCAAAACACAACTGGATATTTCTGGTTTCATCTAGTAATATCCGGACAAAGTCCCGTGGAATTCGTATGCAATGGACTGAGCAAATGAGAGTAAAATGGTTTTGGAGAAAAGCAAAGTCTTTTCGTTAGGCAAGTGCATAAAATGTCATCTATACAAACAGAAATATCATGTTTGTTTGCGGCAGTTCCTCTAGCTTCCTCCCTAGAAAATTAGAATGCGTAGAGCTGGTGTCTCCATGTGGAGTCAACTAGTGTTTCCCAGCACAAAATAAGTGTTCCCTGATAAAAAAAACATTCAAAACAATAAAGTCCATTCATAATATCCGGAAAACACAAACACAGAGGCTGTAGCAATATCTGGGATTGAGTTAGCCAAAACACAACCGGATATTTCTGTTTTCATTAAGGTATATCCAGTCAAAGTGGTGTGGAATTCATACGCAACGGACCAAGAAAAATCACAGTAGAAATGGTTTTGGAGAAAAGCAAAGGCTTTTCGTTAGAGAAGTATATAAAATATCATCTATACAAACAGAAATATCATGTTTGTTTGCCGCAGTTCCTCTAGCTTTCTCCCTAGAAAATACGAATGTGCAGAGCTGGTGTCTCCATGTGGCATCAACTAGTGTTTCCCAGCAAAAAATTAAATGTTCCCTGATAAAAAACATTCAAAACAATAAAGTCCGTTGATAATATCCGGAAAAAACAAACACACAGGCAGTAGCAATATCTGGGACTGAGTTAGCCAAAACACAACCGGATATTTCTGGTTTCATCCAGTCATATCTGGTCAAAGTGGTTTGGAATTCCTATGCAATGGACCGAGAAAATCCCTGTAAAAATGGTTTTGGAGAAAAGTAAAGTCTTTTCTTTTTGCAAGTGCATAAAATGTGATCTATACAAACAGAAATATCATGTTTGTTTGCCGCGTTCCTGTAGCTTTCTCCCTAGAAAATACGAATGTGCAGAGCTGGTGTCTCCACGTGGAGTCAACTAGTGTTTCTACGGTATAGAATTAAATGTTCCCTCATAAAAAAAACATTCAAAAGAAAAAGTCCGTTGATAATATCTGGAAAACACAAACACAGAGGCTTTCACAATATTTCGGGTTGAGTTAGCCATAACACAATTGGGTATTTCTGGTTTCATCCGGTCATACCTGGTCAAAGTGGTGTGGAATTCCTATGCAATGGACCAAGAAAATCACAGTAAAAATGGTTTTGGAGAAAAGCAAAGTCTGTTCCTTAGACAAGTGCATAAAATGTTATCTATACAAACAGAAATATCATGTTTGTTTCCTGCAGTTCCTCTAGCATTCACCCTAGAAAATAGGAATGTGTAGAGCTGGTGTCTCCATGTGGAACCAATTAGTGTTTCCCAGCACAAAATTAAATGTTCCCTGATAAAAAATATTCAAAACAGTAAAGTCCGTTGATAATATCCAGAAATCACAAACACAGAATCTGACGCAATATCTCAGATTGAGATAGTCAAAACACAACCGGTTATTTCTGGTTTCATCCAGTCATATCCGGAAAAAGTGGTGTGGAATTCGTATACATTGGACCCAGACAATCACAGTAAAAATGGTTTTGGAGAAAAGCACAGTCTTTTCTTTAGGCAAGTGCATAAAATGTCATCTATACAAACAGAAATATCATGTTTGTTTGCGGCAGTTCATCTAGCTCTCTCCCTAGAAAATACGAATGTGTAGAGCGGGAGTCTCCATGTGCAATCAACTAGTGTTTCCCAGCACAAACTTAATTATTTCCTGATAAAAAAAACATTCAAAAAATAAAGTCTGTCCATAATATCCAGAAACAGAAACACAGAGCCTGTTGCAATATCTGGGAATGAGTTAGCCAAAACAAAACCGGATATTTCTGGTTTCATCCAGTCATATCCGGACAAAGTTGTGCTGAAATCGCATGCAATGGACCGAGAAAATCACAGTAAAAATGGTTTTGGAGAAAAGCAAAGTCTTTTCCTTAGGCAAGTGCATAAAATGTCATCTATACAAACAGAAATATCATGTTTGTTGGCCTCAATTCCTCTAGCATTCTCCCTAGAAAATTCAAATGTGTAGAGCTGGTGTCTCCATATGGAACCAATTAGTGATTCCCAGCACAAAATTAATTGTTCCCTGATAAAAAACATTCAAAACCATAAAGTCTGTTGATAATATCCAGAAAAATACAAACACAGAGGCTGTAGCAATATCTCGGATTGAGTTAGCCAAAACACAACCGGATATTTCTGTTATCATCCAGTCATATCCGGACAAAGTGGTGATGAATTCATATGCAATGGACCGAGAAAATCACAGTAAAAATGGTTTGGGAGAAAAGCAAAGTCTTTTCTTTAGGCAAGTGCATAAAAGGTTATGTGTACAAACAAAAATATCATGATTGTTTGCCGCAGATCCTCTAGCTTTCTCCCTAGAAAATACGAATGTGTGGAGCTGGTGTCTCCATGTGGAACCAATTAGTGTTTCTACGGTACAAAATTAAATGTTCCCTGATAAAAAGATTCAAAACAATAAAGTCCATCCATAATATCCAGAAAACACAAACACAGAGGCTTTCACAATATTTCGGATTGAGTTAGCCAAAACACAACTGGATATTTCTGGTTTCATCTAGTAATATCCGGACAAAGTCCCGTGGAATTCGTATGCAATGGACTGAGCAAATGAGAGTAAAATGGTTTTGGAGAAAAGCAAAGTCTTTTCGTTAGGCAAGTGCATAAAATGTCATCTATACAAACAGAAATATCATGTTTGTTTGCGGCAGTTCCTCTAGCTTCCTCCCTAGAAAATTAGAATGCGTAGAGCTGGTGTCTCCATGTGGAGTCAACTAGTGTTTCCCAGCACAAAATAAGTGTTCCCTGATAAAAAAAACATTCAAAACAATAAAGTCCATTCATAATATCCGGGAAACACAAACACAGAGGCTGTAGCAATATCTGGGATTGAGTTAGCCAAAACACAACCGGATATTTCTGTTTTCATTAAGGTATATCCAGTCAAAGTGGTGTGGAATTCATACGCAACGGACCAAGAAAAATCACAGTAGAAATGGTTTTGGAGAAAAGCAAAGGCTTTTCGTTAGAGAAGTATATAAAATATCATCTATACAAACAGAAATATCATGTTTGTTTGCTGCAGTTCCTCTAGCTTTCTCCCTAGAAAATACGAATGTGCAGAGCTGGTGTCTCCATGTGGCATCAACTAGTGTTTCCCAGCAAAAAATTAAATGTTCCCTGATAAAAAACATTCAAAACAATAAAGTCCGTTGATAATATCCGGAAAACACAAACACACAGGCAGTAGCAATATCTGGGACTGAGTTAGCCAAAACACAACCGGATATTTCTGGTTTCATCCAGTCATATCTGGTCAAAGTGGTTTGGAATTCCTATGCAATGGACCGAGTAAATCCCTGTAAAAATGGTTTTGGAGAAAAGCAAAGTCTTTTCTTTTTGCAAGTGCATAAAATGTGATCTATACAAACAGAAATATCATGTTTGTTTGCCGCGTTCCTGTAGCTTTCTCCCTAGAAAATACGAATGTGCAGAGCTGGTGTCTCCACGTGGAGTCAACTAGTGTTTCTACGGTACAGAATTAAATGTTCCCTCATTAAAAAAACATTCAAAAGAAAAAGTCCGTTGATAATATCTGGAAAACACAAACACAGAGGCTTTCACAATATTTCGGGATGAGTTAGCCATAACACAATTGGGTATTTCTGGTTTCATCCGGTCATATCTGGTCAAAGTGGTGTGGAATTCCTATGCAATGGACCAAGAAAATCACAGTAAAAATGGTTTTGGAGAAAAGCAAAGTCTGTTCCTTAGACAAGTGCATAAAATGTTATCTATACAAACAGAAATATCATGTTTGTTTCCTGCAGTTCCTCTAGCATTCACCCTAGAAAATAGGAATGTGTAGAGCTGGTGTCTCCATGTGGAACCAATTAGTGTTTCCCAGCACAAAATTAAATGTTCCCTGATAAAAAATATTCAAAACAGTAAAGTCCGTTGATAATATCCAGAAATCACAAACACAGAATCTGACGCAATATCTCAGATTGAGATAGTCAAAACACAACCGGTTATTTCTGGTTTCATCCAGTCATATCCGGAAAAAGTGGTGTGGAATTCGTATACATTGGACCCAGACAATCACAGTAAAAATGGTTTTGGAGAAAAGCACAGTCTTTTCTTTAGGCAAGTGCATAAAATGTCATCTATACAAACAGAAATATCATGTTTGTTTGCGGCAGTTCATCTAGCTCTCTCCCTAGAAAATACGGATGTGTAGAGCGGGAGTCTCCATGTGCAATCAACTAGTGTTTCCCAGCACAAACTTAATTATTTCCTGATAAAAAAAACATTCAAAAAATAAAGTCTGTCCATAATATCCAGAAACAGAAACACAGAGCCTGTTGCAATATCTGGGAATGAGTTAGCCAAAACACAACCGGATATTTCTGGTTTCATCCAGTCATATCCGGACAAAGTTGTGCTGAAATCGCATGCAATGGACCGAGAAAATCACAGTAAAAATGGTTTTGGAGAAAAGCAAAGTCTTTTCCTTAGGCAAGTGCATAAAATGTCATCTATACAAACAGAAATATCATGTTTGTTGGCCTCAGTTCCTCTAGCTTTCTTCCTAGAAAATTCAAATGTGTAGAGCTGGTGTCTCCATATGGAACCAATTAGTGATTCCCAGCACAAAATTAATTGTTCCCTGATAAAAAACATTCAAAACCTTAAAGTCTGTTGATAATATCCAGAAAAATACAAACACAGAGGCTGTAGCAATATCTCGGATTGAGTTAGCCAAAACACAACCGGATATTTCTGTTATCATCCAGTCATATCCGGACAAAGTGGTGATGAATTCATATGCAATGGACCGAGAAAATCACAGTAAAAATGGTTTGGGAGAAAAGCAAAGTCTTTTCTTTAGGCAAGTGCATAAAAGGTTATGTGTACAAACAAAAATATCATGATTGTTTGCCGCAGATCCTCTAGCTTTCTCCCTAGAAAATACGAATGTGTGGAGCTGGTGTCTCCATGTGGAACCAATTAGTGTTTCTACGGTACAAAATTAAATGTTCCCTGATAAAAAGATTCAAAACAATAAAGTCCATCCATAATATCCAGAAAACACAAACACAGAGGCTTTCACAATATTTCGGATTGAGTTAGCCAAAACACAACTGGATATTTCTGGTTTCATCTAGTAATATCCGGACAAAGTCCCGTGGAATTCGTATGCAATGGACTGAGCAAATGAGAGTAAAATGGTTTTGGAGAAAAGCAAAGTCTTTTCGTTAGGCAAGTGCATAAAATGTCATCTATACAAACAGAAATATCATGTTTGTTTGCAGCAGTTCCTCTAGCTTCCTCCCTAGAAAATTAGAATGCGTAGAGCTGGTGTCTCCATGTGGAGTCAACTAGTGTTTCCCAGCACAAAATAAGTGTTCCCTGATAAAAAAACATTCAAAACAATAAAGTCCGTTGATAATATCCGGAAAACACAAACACACAGGCAGTAGCAATATCTGGGACTGAGTTAGCCAAAACACAACCGGATATTTCTGGTTTCATCCAGTCATATCTGGTCAAAGTGGTTTGGAATTCCTATGCAATGGACCGAGTAAATCCCTGTAAAAATGGTTTTGGAGAAAAGCAAAGTCTTTTCTTTTTGCAAGTGCATAAAATGTGATCTATACAAACAGAAATATCATGTTTGTTTGCCGCGTTCCTGTAGCTTTCTCCCTAGAAAATACGAATGTGCAGAGCTGGTGTCTCCACGTGGAGTCAACTAGTGTTTCTACGGTACAGAATTAAATGTTCCCTCATTAAAAAAACATTCAAAAGAAAAAGTCCGTTGATAATATCTGGAAAACACAAACACAGAGGCTTTCACAATATTTCGGGATGAGTTAGCCATAACACAATTGGGTATTTCTGGTTTCATCCGGTCATATCTGGTCAAAGTGGTGTGGAATTCCTATGCAATGGACCAAGAAAATCACAGTAAAAATGGTTTTGGAGAAAAGCAAAGTCTGTTCCTTAGACAAGTGCATAAAATGTTATCTATACAAACAGAAATATCATGTTTGTTTCCTGCAGTTCCTCTAGCATTCACCCTAGAAAATAGGAATGTGTAGAGCTGGTGTCTCCATGTGGAACCAATTAGTGTTTCCCAGCACAAAATTAAATGTTCCCTGATAAAAAATATTCAAAACAGTAAAGTCCGTTGATAATATCCAGAAATCACAAACACAGAATCTGACGCAATATCTCAGATTGAGATAGTCAAAACACAACCGGTTATTTCTGGTTTCATCCAGTCATATCCGGAAAAAGTGGTGTGGAATTCGTATACATTGGACCCAGACAATCACAGTAAAAATGGTTTTGGAGAAAAGCACAGTCTTTTCTTTAGGCAAGTGCATAAAATGTCATCTATACAAACAGAAATATCATGTTTGTTTGCGGCAGTTCATCTAGCTCTCTCCCTAGAAAATACGGATGTGTAGAGCGGGAGTCTCCATGTGCAATCAACTAGTGTTTCCCAGCACAAACTTAATTATTTCCTGATAAAAAAAACATTCAAAAAATAAAGTCTGTCCATAATATCCAGAAACAGAAACACAGAGCCTGTTGCAATATCTGGGAATGAGTTAGCCAAAACACAACCGGATATTTCTGGTTTCATCCAGTCATATCCGGACAAAGTTGTGCTGAAATCGCATGCAATGGACCGAGAAAATCACAGTAAAAATGGTTTTGGAGAAAAGCAAAGTCTTTTCCTTAGGCAAGTGCATAAAATGTCATCTATACAAACAGAAATATCATGTTTGTTGGCCTCAGTTCCTCTAGCTTTCTTCCTAGAAAATTCAAATGTGTAGAGCTGGTGTCTCCATATGGAACCAATTAGTGATTCCCAGCACAAAATTAATTGTTCCCTGATAAAAAACATTCAAAACCTTAAAGTCTGTTGATAATATCCAGAAAAATACAAACACAGAGGCTGTAGCAATATCTCGGATTGAGTTAGCCAAAACACAACCGGATATTTCTGTTATCATCCAGTCATATCCGGACAAAGTGGTGATGAATTCATATGCAATGGACCGAGAAAATCACAGTAAAAATGGTTTGGGAGAAAAGCAAAGTCTTTTCTTTAGGCAAGTGCATAAAAGGTTATGTGTACAAACAAAAATATCATGATTGTTTGCCGCAGATCCTCTAGCTTTCTCCCTAGAAAATACGAATGTGTGGAGCTGGTGTCTCCATGTGGAACCAATTAGTGTTTCTACGGTACAAAATTAAATGTTCCCTGATAAAAAGATTCAAAACAATAAAGTCCATCCATAATATCCAGAAAACACAAACACAGAGGCTTTCACAATATTTCGGATTGAGTCAGCCAAAACACAACTGGATATTTCTGGTTTCATCTAGTAATATCCGGACAAAGTCCCGTGGAATTCGTATGCAATGGACTGAGCAAATGAGAGTAAAATGGTTTTGGAGAAAAGCAAAGTCTTTTCGTTAGGCAAGTGCATAAAATGTCATCTATACAAACAGAAATATCATGTTTGTTTGCAGCAGTTCCTCTAGCTTCCTCCCTAGAAAATTAGAATGCGTAGAGCTGGTGTCTCCATGTGGAGTCAACTAGTGTTTCCCAGCACAAAATAAGTGTTCCCTGATAAAAAAACATTCAAAACAATAAAGTCCATTCATAATATCCGGAAAACACAAACACACAGGCAGTAGCAATATCTGGGACTGAGTTAGCCAAAACACAACCGGATATTTCTGGTTTCATCCAGTCATATCTGGTCAAAGTGGTTTGGAATTCCTATGCAATGGACCGAGTAAATCCCTGTAAAAATGGTTTTGGAGAAAAGTAAAGTCTTTTCTTTTTGCAAGTGCATAAAATGTGATCTATACAAACAGAAATATCATGTTTCTTTGCCGCGTTCCTGTAGCTTTCTCCCTAGAAAATACGAATGTGCAGAGCTGGTGTCTCCACGTGGAGTCAACTAGTGTTTCTACGGTACAGAATTAAATGTTCCCTCATAAAAAAAAACATTCAAAAGAAAAAGTCCGTTGATAATATCTGGAAAACACAAACACAGAGGCCTTCACAATATTTCGGGTTGAGTTAGCCATAACACAATTGGGTATTTCTGGTTTCATCCGGTCATACCTGGTCAAAGTGGTGTGGAATTCCTATGCAATGGACCAAGAAAATCACAGTAAAAATGGTTTTGGAGAAAAGCAAAGTCTTTTCCTTAGGCAAGTGAATAAAATGTCATCTATACAAACAGAAATATCATGTTTGTTTCCTGCAGTTCCTCTAGCATTCACCCTAGAAAATAGGAATGTGTAGAGCTGGTGTCTCCATGTGGAACCAATTAGTGTTTCCCAGCACAAAATTAAATGTTCCCTGATAAAAAATATTCAAAACAGTAAAGTCCGTTGATAATATCCAGAAATCACAAACACAGAATCTGACGCAATATCTCAGATTGAGATAGTCAAAACACAACCGGTTATTTCTGGTTTCATCCAGTCATATCCGGAAAAAGTGGTGTGGAATTCGTATACATTGGACCCAGACAATCACAGTAAAAATGGTTTTGGAGAAAAGCACAGTCTTTTCTTTAGGCAAGTGCATAAAATGTCATCTATACAAACAGAAATATCATGTTTGTTTGCGGCAGTTCATCTAGCTCTCTCCCTAGAAAATACGAATGTGTAGAGCGGGAGTCTCCATGTGCAATCAACTAGTGTTTCCCAGCACAAACTTAATTATTTCCTGATAAAAAAAACATTCAAAAACTAAAGTCTGTCCATAATATCCAGAAACAGAAACACAGAGCCTGTTGCAATATCTGGGAATGAGTTAGCCAAAACACAACCGGATATTTCTGGTTTCATCCAGTCATATCCGGACAAAGTTGTGCTGAAATCGCATGCAATGGAGCGAGAAAATCACAGTAAAAATGGTTTTGGAGAAAAGCAAAGTCTTTTCCTTAGGCAAGTGCATAAAATGTCATCTATACAAACAGAAATATCATGTTTGTTGGCCTCAGTTCCTCTAGCTTTCTCCCTAGAAAATTCAAATGTGTAGAGCTGGTGTCTCCATATGGAACCAATTAGTGATTCCCAGCACAAAATTAATTGTTCCCTGATAAAAAACATTCAAAACCTTAAAGTCTGTTGATAATATCCAGAAAAATACAAACACAGAGGCTGTAGCAATATCTCGGATTGAGTTAGCCAAAACACAACCGGATATTTCTGTTATCATCCAGTCATATCCGGACAAAGTGGTGATGAATTCATATGCAATGGACCGAGAAAATCACAGTAAAAATGGTTTGGGAGAAAAGCAAAGTCTTTTCTTTAGGCAAGTGCATAAAAGGTTATGTGTACAAACAAAAATATCATGATTGTTTGCCGCAGATCCTCTAGCTTTCTCCCTAGAAAATACGAATGTGTGGAGCTGGTGTCTCCATGTGGAACCAATTAGTGTTTCTACGGTACAAAATTAAATGTTCCCTGATAAAAAGATTCAAAACAATAAAGTCCATCCATAATATCCAGAAAACACAAACACAGAGGCTTTCACAATATTTCGGATTGAGTTAGCCAAAACACAACTGGATATTTCTGGTTTCATCTAGTAATATCCGGACAAAGTCCCGTGGAATTCGTATGCAATGGACTGAGCAAATGAGAGTAAAATGGTTTTGGAGAAAAGCAAAGTCTTTTCGTTAGGCAAGTGCATCAAATGTCATCTATACAAACAGAAATATCATGTTTGTTTGCGGCAGTTCCTCTAGCTTCCTCCCTAGAAAATTAGAATGCGTAGAGCTGGTGTCTCCATGTGGAGTCAACTAGTGTTTCCCAGCACAAAATAAGTGTTCCGTGATGAAAAAACATTCAAAACAAAAAAGTCCATTCATAATATCCGGAAAACACAAACACACAGGCAGTAGCAATATCTGGGACTGAGTTAGCCAAAACACAACCGGATATTTCTGGTTTCATCCAGTCATATCTGGTCAAAGTGGTTTGGAATTCCTATGCAATGGACCGAGTAAATCCCTGTAAAAATGGTTTTGGAGAAAAGTAAAGTCTTTTCTTTTTGCAAGTGCATAAAATGTGATCTATACAAACAGAAATATCATGTTTGTTTGCCGCGTTCCTGTAGCTTTCTCCCTAGAAAATACGAATGTGCAGAGCTGGTGTCTCCACGTGGAGTCAACTAGTGTTTCTACGGTACAGAATTAAATGTTCCCTCATAAAAAAAACATTCAAAAGAAAAAGTCCGTTGATAATATCTGGAAAACACAAACACAGAGGCTTTCACAATATTTCGGGTTGAGTTAGCCATAACACAATTGGGTATTTCTGGTTTCATCCGGTCATACCTGGTCAAAGTGGTGTGGAATTCCTATGCAATGGACCAAGAAAATCACAGTAAAAATGGTTTTTGAGAAAAGCAAAGTCTGTTCCTTAGACAAGTGCATAAAATGTCATCTATACAAACAGAAATATCATGTTTGTTTCCTGCAGTTCCTCTAGCATTCACCCTAGAAAATAGGAATGTGTAGAGCTGGTGTCTCCATGTGGAACCAATTAGTGTTTCCCAGCACAAAATTAAATGTTCCCTGATAAAAAATATTCAAAACAGTAAAGTCCGTTGACAATATCCAGAAATCACAAACACATAATCTGACGCAATATCTCAGATTGAGATAGTCAAAACACAACCGGTTATTTCTGGTTTCATCCAGTCATATCCGGAAAAAGTGGTGTGGAATTCGTATACATTGGACCCAGACAATCACAGTAAAAATGGTTTTGGAGAAAAGCACAGTCTTTTCTTTAGGCAAGTGCATAAAATGTCATCTATACAAACAGAAATATCATGGTTGTTTCCTGCAGTTCCTCTAGCATTCACCCTAGAAAATAGGAATGTGTAGAGCTGGTGTCTCCATGTGGAACCAATTAGTGTTTCCCAGCACAAAATTAAATGTTCCCTGATAAAAAATATTCAAAACAGTAAAGTCCGTTGACAATATCCAGAAATCACAAACACAGAATCTGACGCAATATCTCAGATTGAGATAGTCAAAACACAACCGGTTATTTCTGGTTTCATCCAGTCATATCCGGAAAAAGTGGTGTGGAATTCGTATACATTGGACCCAGACAATCACAGTAAAAATGGTTTTGGAGAAAAGCACAGTCTTTTCTTTAGGCAAGTGCATAAAATGTCATCTATACAAACAGAAATATCATGTTTGTTTGCGGCAGTTCATCTAGCTCTCTCCCTAGAAAATACGGATGTGTAGAGCGGGAGTCTCCATGTGCAATCAACTAGTGTTTCCCAGCACAAACTTAATTATTTCCTGATTAAAAAAAAACATTCAAAAAATAAAGTCTGTCCATAATATCCAGAAACAGAAACTCAGAGCCTGTTGCAATATCTGGGAATGAGTTAGCCAAAACACAACCGGATATTTCTGGTTTCATCCAGTCATATCCGGACAAAGTTGTGTTGAAATCGCATGCAATGGACCGAGAAAATCACAGTAAAAATGGTTTTGGAGAAAAGCAAAGTCTTTTCCTTAGGCAAGTGCATAAAATGTCATCTATACAAACAGAAATATCATGTTTGTTGGCCTCAGTTCCTCTAGCTTTCTCCCTAGAAAATTCAAATGTGTAGAGCTGGTGTCTCCATATGGAACCAATTAGTGATTCCCAGCACAAAATTAATTGTTCCCTGATAAAAAACATTCAAAACCATAAAGTCTGTTGATAATATCCAGAAAAATACAAACACAGAGGCTGTAGCAATATCTCAGATTGAGGTAGCCAAAACACAACCGGATATTTCTGTTATCATCCAGTCATATCCGGACAAAGTGGTGATGAATTCATATGCAATGGACCGAGAAAATCACAGTAAAAATGGTTTGGGAGAAAAGCAAAGTCTTTTCTTTAGGCAAGTGCATAAAAGGTTATGTGTACAAACAAAAATATCATGATTGTTTGCCGCAGATCCTCTAGCTTTCTCCCTAGAAAATACGAATGTGTGGAGCTGGTGTCTCCATGTGGAACCAATTAGTGTTTCTACGGTACAAAATTAAATGTTCCCTGATAAAAAGATTCAAAACAATAAAGTCCATCCATAATATCCAGAAAACACAAACACAGAGGCTTTCACAATATTTCGGATTGAGTTAGCCAAAACACAACTGGATATTTCTGGTTTCATCTAGTAATATCCGGACAAAGTCCCGTGGAATTCGTATGCAATGGACTGAGCAAATGAGAGTAAAATGGTTTTGGAGAAAAGCAAAGTCTTTTCGTTAGGCAAGTGCATAAAATGTCATCTATACAAACAGAAATATCATGTTTGTTTGCCGCAGTTCCTCTAGCTTCCTCCCTAGAAAATTAGAATGCGTAGAGCTGGTGTCTCCATGTGGAGTCAACTAGTGTTTCCCAGCACAAAATTAAGTGTTCCCTGATAAAAAAAACATTCAAAACAATAAAGTCCATTCATAATATCCGGAAAACACAAACACAGAGGCTGTAGCAATATCTGGGATTGAGTTAGCCAAAACACAACCGGATATTTCTGTTTTCATTAAGTTATATCCAGTCAAACGGGTGTGGAATTCATACGCAACGGACCAAGAAAAATCGCAGTAGAAATGGTTTTGGAGAAAAGCAAAGGCTTTTCGTTAGAGAAGTATATAAAATATCATCTATACAAACAGAAATATCATGTTTGTTTGCCGCAGTTCCTCTAGCTTTCTCCCTAGAAAATACGAATGTGCAGAGCTGGTGTCTCCATGTGGCATCAACTAGTGTTTCCCAGCAAAAAATTAAATGTTCCCTGATAAAAAACATTCAAAACAATAAAGTCCGTTGATAATATCCGGAAAAAACAAACACACAGGCAGTAGCAATATCTGGGACTGAGTTAGCCAAAACACAACCGGATATTTCTGGTTTCATCCAGTCATATCCGGACAAAGTTGTGTTGAAATCGCATGCAATGGACCGAGAAAATCACAGTAAAAATGGTTTTGGAGAAAAGCAAAGTCTTTTCCTTAGGCAAGTGCATAAAATGTCATCTATACAAACAGGAATATCATGTTTGTTTCCTGCAGTTCCTCTAGCATTCACCCTAGAAAATAGGAATGTGTAGAGCTGGTGTCTCCATGTGGAACCAATTAGTGTTTCCCAGCACAAAATTAAATGTTCCCTGATAAAAAATATTCAAAACAGTAAAGTCCGTTGATAATATCCAGAAATCACAAACACAGAATCTGACGCAATATCTCAGATTGAGATAGTCAAAACACAACCGGTTATTTCTGGTTTCATCCAGTCATATCCGGAAAAAGTGGTGTGGAATTCGTATACATTGGACCCAGACAATCACAGTAAAAATGGTTTTGGAGAAAAGCACAGTCTTTTCTTTAGGCAAGTGCATAAAATGTCATCTATACAAACAGAAATACCATGTTTGTTTGCGGCAGTTCATCTAGCTCTCTCCCTAGAAAATACGAATGTGTAGAGCGGGAGTCTCCATGTGCTATCAACTAGTGTTTCCCAGCACAAACTTAATTATTTCCTGATAAAAAAAAACATTCAAAAAATAAAGTCTGTCCATAATATCCAGAAACAGAAACACAGAGCCTGTTGCAATATCTGGGAATGAGTTAGCCAAAACACAACCGGATATTTCTGGTTTCATCCAGTCATATCCGGACAAAGTTGTGTTGAAATCGCATGCAATGGACCGAGAAAATCACAGTAAAAATGGTTTTGGAGAAAAGCAAAGTCTTTTCCTTAGGCAAGTGCATAAAATGTCATCTATACAAACAGAAATATCATGTTTGTTGGCCTCAGTTCCTCTAGCTTTCTCCCTAGAAAATTCAAATGTGTAGAGCTGGTGTCTCCATATGGAACCAATTAGTGATTCCCAGCACAAAATTAATTGTTCCCTGATAAAAAACATTCAAAACCATAAAGTCTGTTGATAATATCCAGAAAAATACAAACACAGAGGCTGTAGCAATATCTCAGATTGAGGTAGCCAAAACACAACCGGATATTTCTGTTATCATCCAGTCATATCCGGACAAAGTGGTGATGAATTCATATGCAATGGACCGAGAAAATCACAGTAAAAATGGTTTGGGAGAAAAGCAAAGTCTTTTCTTTAGGCAAGTGCATAAAAGGTTATGTGTACAAACAAAAATATCATGATTGTTTGCCGCAGATCCTCTAGCTTTCTCCCTAGAAAATACGAATGTGTGGAGCTGGTGTCTCCATGTGGAACCAATTAGTGTTTCTACGGTACAAAATTAAATGTTCCCTGATAAAAAGATTCAAAACAATAAAGTCCATCCATAATATCCAGAAAACACAAACACAGAGGCTTTCACAATATTTCGGATTGAGTTAGCCAAAACACAACTGGATATTTCTGGTTTCATCTAGTAATATCCGGACAAAGTCCCGTGGAATTCGTATGCAATGGACTGAGCAAATGAGAGTAAAATGGTTTTGGAGAAAAGCAAAGTCTTTTCGTTAGGCAAGTGCATCAAATGTCATCTATACAAACAGAAATATCATGTTTGTTTGCGGCAGTTCCTCTAGCTTCCTCCCTAGAAAATTAGAATGTGTAGAGCTGGTGTCTCCATGTGGAGTCAACTAGTGTTTCCCAGCACAAAATTAAGTGTTCCCTGATAAAAAAAAACATTCAAAACAATAAAGTCCATTCATAATATCCGGAAAACACAAACACAGAGGCTGTAGCAATATCTGGGATTGAGTTAGCCAAAACACAACCGGATATTTCTGTTTTCATTAAGTTATATCCAGTCAAACGGGTGTGGAATTCATACGCAATGGACCAAGAAAAATCGCAGTAGAAATGGTTTTGGAGAAAAGCAAAGGCTTTTCGTTAGAGAAGTATATAAAATATCATCTATACAAACAGAAATATCATGTTTGTTTGCCGCAGTTCCTCTAGCTTTCTCCCTAGAAAATACGAATGTGCAGAGCTGGTGTCTCCATGTGGCATCAACTAGTGTTTCCCAGCAAAAAATTAAATGTTCCCTGATAAAAAACATTCAAAACAATAAAGTCCGTTGATAATATCCGGAAAAAACAAACACACAGGCAGTAGCAATATCTGGGACTGAGTTAGCCAAAACACAACCGGATATTTCTGGTTTCATCCAGTCATATCCGGACAAAGTTGTGTTGAAATCGCATGCAATGGACCGAAAAAATCACAGTAAAAATGGTTTTGGAGAAAAGCAAAGTCTTTTCCTTAGGCAAGTGCATAAAATGTCATCTATACAAACAGAAATATCATGTTTGTTTCCTGCAGTTCCTCTAGCATTCACCCTAGAAAATAGGAATGTGTAGAGCTGGTGTCTCCATGTGGAACCAATTAGTGTTTCCCAGCACAAAATTAAATGTTCCCTGATAAAAAATATTCAAAACAGTAAAGTCCGTTGATAATATCCAGAAATCACAAACACAGAATCTGACGCAATATCTCAGATTGAGATAGTCAAAACACAACTGGTTATTTCTGGTTTCATCCAGTCATATCCGGAAAAAGTCGTGTGGAATTCGTATACATTGGACCCAGACAATCACAGTAAAAATGGTTTTGGAGAAAAGCACAGTCTTTTCTTTAGGCAAGTGCATAAAATGTCATCTATACAAACAGAAATATCATGTTTGTTTGCGGCAGTTCATCTAGCTCTCTCCCTAGAAAATACGAATGTGTAGAGCGGGAGTCTCCATGTGCAATCAACTAGTGTTTCCCAGCACAAACTTAATTATTTCCTGATAAAAAAAAACATTCAAAAACTAAAGTCTGTCCATAATATCCAGAAACAGAAACACAGAGCCTGTTGCAATATCTGGGAATGAGTTAGCCAAAACACAACCGGATATTTCTGGTTTCATCCAGTCATATCCGGACAAAGTTGTGTTGAAATCGCATGCAATGGACCGAGAAAATCACAGTAAAAATGGTTTGGGAGAAAAGCAAAGTCTTTTCTTTAGGCAAGTGCATAAAAGGTTATGTGTACAAACAAAAATATCATGATTGTTTGCCGCAGATCCTCTAGCTTTCTCCCTAGAAAATACGAATGTGTGGAGCTGGTGTCTCCATGTGGAACCAATTAGTGTTTCTACGGTACAAAATTAAATGTTCCCTGATAAAAAGATTCAAAACAATAAAGTCCATCCATAATATCCAGTAAACACAAACACAGAGGCTTTCGCGATATTTCGGATTGAGTTAGCCAAAACTCAACCGGATATTTCTGGTTTCATCCAGTCATATCCGGACAAAGTTGTGTTGAAATCGCATGCAATGGACCGAGAAAATCACAGTAAAAATGGTTTTGGAGAAAAGCAAAGTCTTTTCCTTAGGCAAGTGCATAAAATGTCATCTATACAAACAGAAATATCATGTTTGTTTGCGGCAGTTCCTCTAGCTTCCTCCCTAGAAAATTAGAATGCGTAGAGCTGGTGTCTCCATGTGGAGTCAACTAGTGTTTCCCAGCACAAAATTAAGTGTTCCCTGATAAAAAAACATTCAAAACAATAAAGTCCATTCATAATATCCGGAAAACACAAACACAGAGGCTGTAGCAATATCTGGGATTGAGTTAGCCAAAACACAACCGGATATTTCTGTTTTCATTAAGTTATATCCAGTCAAACGGGTGTGGAATTCATACGCAATGGACCAAGAAAAATCGCAGTAGAAATGGTTTTGGAGAAAAGCAAAGGCTTTTCGTTAGAGAAGTATATAAAATATCATCTATACAAACAGAAATATCATGTTTGTTTGCCGCAGTTCCTCTAGCTTTCTCCCTAGAAAATACGAATGTGCAGAGCTGGTGTCTCCATGTGGCATCAACTAGTGTTTCCCAGCAAAAAATTAAATGTTCCCTGATAAAAAACATTCAAAACAATAAAGTCCGTTGATAATATCCGGAAAAAACAAACACACAGGCAGTAGCAATATCTGGGACTGAGTTAGCCAAAACACAACCGGATATTTCTGGTTTCATCCAGTCATATCCGGACAAAGTTGTGTTGAAATCGCATGCAATGGACCGAGAAAATCACAGTAAAAATGGTTTTGGAGAAAAGCAAAGTCTTTTCCTTAGGCAAGTGCATAAAATGTCATCTATACAAACAGAAATATCATGTTTGTTTCCTGCAGTTCCTCTAGCATTCACCCTAGAAAATAGGAATGTGTAGAGCTGGTGTCTCCATGTGGAACCAATTAGTGTTTCCCAGCACAAAATTAAATGTTCCCTGATAAAAAATATTCAAAACAGTAAAGTCCGTTGATAATATCCAGAAATCACAAACACAGAATCTGACGCAATATCTCAGATTGAGATAGTCAAAACACAACCGGTTATTTCTGGTTTCATCCAGTCATATCCGGAAAAAGTGGTGTGGAATTCGTATACATTGGACCCAGACAATCACAGTAAAAATGGTTTTGGAGAAAAGCACAGTCTTTTCTTTAGGCAAGTGCATAAAATGTCATCTATACAAACAGAAATATCATGTTTGTTTGCGGCAGTTCATCTAGCTCTCTCCCTAGAAAATACGAATGTGTAGAGCGGGAGTCTCCATGTGCAATCAACTAGTGTTTCCCAGCACAAACTTAATTATTTCCTGATAAAAAAAACATTCAAAAAATAAAGTCTGTCCATAATATCCAGAAACAGAAACACAGAGCCTGTTGCAATATCTGGGAATGAGTTAGCCAAAACACAACCGGATATTTCTGGTTTCATCCAGTCATATCCGGACAAAGTTGTGTTGAAATCGCATGCAATGGACTGAGAAAATCACAGTAAAAATGGTTTTGGAGAAAAGCAAAGTCTTTTCCTTAGGCAAGTGCATAAAATGTCATCTATACAAACAGAAATATCATGTTTGTTTGCGGCAGTTCCTCTAGCTTCCTCCCTAGAAAATTAGAATGCGTAGAGCTGGTGTCTCCATGTGGAGTCAACTAGTGTTTCCCAGCACAAAATTAAGTGTTCCCTGATAAAAAAACATTCAAAACAATAAAGCCCATTCATAATATCCGGAAAACACAAACACAGAGGCTGTAGCAATATCTGGGATTGAGTTAGCCAAAACACAACCGGATATTTCTGTTTTCATTAAGTTATATCCAGTCAAACGGGTGTGGAATTCATACGCAATGGACCAAGAAAAATCGCAGTAGAAATGGTTTTGGAGAAAAGCAAAGGCTTTTCGTTAGAGAAGTATATAAAATATCATCTATACAAACAGAAATATCATGTTTGTTTGCCGCAGTTCCTCTAGCTTTCTCCCTAGAAAATACGAATGTGCAGAGCTGGTGTCTCCATGTGGCATCAACTAGTGTTTCCCAGCAAAAAATTAAATGTTCCCTGATAAAAAACATTCAAAACAATAAAGTCCGTTGATAATATCCGGAAAAAACAAACACACAGGCAGTAGCAATATCTGGGACTGAGTTAGCCAAAACACAACCGGATATTTCTGGTTTCATCCAGTCATATCCGGACAAAGTTGTGTTGAAATCGCATGCAATGGACCGAGAAAATCACAGTAAAAATGGTTTTGGAGAAAAGCAAAGTCTTTTCCTTAGGCAAGTGCATAAAATGTCATCTATACAAACAGAAATATCATGTTTGTTTCCTGCAGTTCCTCTAGCATTCACCCTAGAAAATAGGAATGTGTAGAGCTGGTGTCTCCATGTGGAACCAATTAGTGTTTCCCAGCACAAAATTAAATGTTCCCTGATAAAAAATATTCAAAACAGTAAAGTCCGTTGATAATATCCAGAAATCACAAACACAGAATCTGACGCAATATCTCAGATTGAGATAGTCAAAACACAACCGGTTATTTCTGGTTTCATCCAGTCATATCCGGAAAAAGTGGTGTGGAATTCGTATACATTGGACCCAGACAATCACAGTAAAAATGGTTTTGGAGAAAAGCACAGTCTTTTCTTTAGGCAAGTGCATAAAATGTCATCTATACAAACAGAAATATCATGTTTGTTTGCGGCAGTTCATCTAGCTCTCTCCCTAGAAAATACGGATGTGTAGAGCGGGAGTCTCCATGTGCAATCAACTAGTGTTTCCCAGCACAAACTTAATTATTTCCTGATAAAAAAAAAAGATTCAAAAAATAAAGTCTGTCCATAATATCCAGAAACAGAAACACAGAGCCTGTTGCAATATCTGGGAATGAGTTAGCCAAAACACAACCGGATATTTCTGGTTTCATCCAGTCATATCCGGACAAAGTTGTGTTGAAATCGCATGCAATGGACCGAGAAAATCACAGTAAAAATGGTTTTGGAGAAAAGCAAAGTCTTTTCCTTAGGCAAGTGCATAAAATGTCATCTATACAAACAGAAATATCATGTTTGTTGGCCTCAGTTCCTCTAGCTTTCTCCCTAGAAAATTCAAATGTGTAGAGCTGGTGTCTCCATATGGAACCAATTAGTGATTCCCAGCACAAAATTAATTGTTCCCTGATAAAAAACATTCAAAACCATAAAGTCTGTTGATAATATCCAGAAAAATACAAACACAGAGGCTGTAGCAATATCTTGGATTGAGTTAGCCAAAACACAACCGGATATTTCTGTTATCATCCAGTCATATCCGGACAAAGTGGTGATGAATTCATATGCAATGGACCGAGAAAATCACAGTAAAAATGGTTTGGGAGAAAAGCAAAGTCTTTTCTTTAGGCAAGTGCATAAAAGGTTATGTGTACAAACAAAAATATCATGATTGTTTGCCGCAGATCCTCTAGCTTTCTCCCTAGAAAATACGAATGTGTGGAGCTGGTGTCTCCATGTGGAACCAATTAGTGTTTCTACGGTACAAAATTAAATGTTCCCTGATAAAAAGATTCAAAACAATAAAGTCCATCCATAATATCCAGAAAACACAAACACAGAGGCTTTCACAATATTTCGGATTGAGTTAGCCAAAACACAACTGGATATTTCTGGTTTCATCTAGTAATATCCGGACAAAGTCCCGTGGAATTCGTATGCAATGGACTGAGCAAATGAGAGTAAAATGGTTTTGGAGAAAAGCAAAGTCTTTTCGTTAGGCAAGTGCATAAAATGTCATCTATACAAACAGAAATATCATGTGTGTTTGCAGCAGTTCCTCTAGCTTCCTCCCTAGAAAATTAGAATGCGTAGAGCTGGTGTCTCCATGTGGAGTCAACTAGTGTTTCCCAGCACAAAATTAAGTGTTCCCTGATAAAAAAACATTCAAAACAATAAAGTCCATTCATAATATCCGGAAAACACAAACACAGAGGCTGTAGCAATATCTGGGATTGAGTTAGCCAAAACACAACCGGATATTTCTGTTTTCATTAAGTTATATCCAGTCAAACGGGTGTGGAATTCATACGCAATGGACCAAGAAAAATCGCAGTAGAAATGGTTTTGGAGAAAAGCAAAGGCTTTTCGTTAGAGAAGTATATAAAATATCATCTATACAAACAGAAATATCATGTTTGTTTGCCGCAGTTCCTCTAGCTTTCTCCCTAGAAAATACGAATGTGCAGAGCTGGTGTCTCCATGTGGCATCAACTAGTGTTTCCCAGCAAAAAATTAAATGTTCCCTGATAAAAAACATTCAAAACAATAAAGTCCGTTGATAATATCCGGAAAAAACAAACACACAGGCAGTAGCAATATCTGGGACTGAGTTAGCCAAAACACAACCGGATATTTCTGGTTTCATCCAGTCATATCCGGACAAAGTTGTGTTGAAATCGCATGCAATGGACCGAAAAAATCACAGTAAAAATGGTTTTGGAGAAAAGCAAAGTCTTTTCCTTAGGCAAGTGCATAAAATGTCATCTATACAAACAGAAATATCATGTTTGTTTCCTGCAGTTCCTCTAGCATTCACCCTAGAAAATAGGAATGTGTAGAGCTGGTGTCTCCATGTGGAACCAATTAGTGTTTCCCAGCACAAAATTAAATGTTCCCTGATAAAAAATATTCAAAACAGTAAAGTCCGTTGATAATATCCAGAAATCACAAACACAGAATCTGACGCAATATCTCAGATTGAGATAGTCAAAACACAACTGGTTATTTCTGGTTTCATCCAGTCATATCCGGAAAAAGTCGTGTGGAATTCGTATACATTGGACCCAGACAATCACAGTAAAAATGGTTTTGGAGAAAAGCACAGTCTTTTCTTTAGGCAAGTGCATAAAATGTCATCTATACAAACAGAAATATCATGTTTGTTTGCGGCAGTTCATCTAGCTCTCTCCCTAGAAAATACGAATGTGTAGAGCGGGAGTCTCCATGTGCAATCAACTAGTGTTTCCCAGCACAAACTTAATTATTTCCTGATAAAAAAAAACATTCAAAAAATAAAGTCTGTCCATAATATCCAGAAACAGAAACACAGAGCCTGTTGCAATATCTGGGAATGAGTTAGCCAAAACACAACCGGATATTTCTGGTTTCATCCAGTCATATCCGGACAAAGTTGTGTTGAAATCGCATGCAATGGACCGAGAAAATCACAGTAAAAATGGTTTTGGAGAAAAGCAAAGTCTTTTCTTTAGGCAAGTGCATAAAAGGTTATGTGTACAAACAAAAATATCATGATTGTTTGCCGCAGATCCTCTAGCTTTCTCCCTAGAAAATACGAATGTGTGGAGCTGGTGTCTCCATGTGGAACCAATTAGTGTTTCTACGGTACAAAATTAAATGTTCCCTGATAAAAAGATTCAAAACAATAAAGTCCATCCATAATATCCAGTAAACACAAACACAGAGGCTTTCGCGATATTTCGGATTGAGTTAGCCAAAACTCAACCGGATATTTCTGGTTTCATCCAGTCATATCCGGACAAAGTTGTGTTGAAATCGCATGCAATGGACCGAGAAAATCACAGTAAAAATGGTTTTGGAGAAAAGCAAAGTCTTTTCCTTAGGCAAGTGCATAAAATGTCATCTATACAAACAGAAATATCATGTTTGTTTGCGGCAGTTCCTCTAGCTTCCTCCCTAGAAAATTAGAATGCGTAGAGCTGGTGTCTCCATGTGGAGTCAACTAGTGTTTCCCAGCACAAAATTAAGTGTTCCCTGATAAAAAAACATTCAAAACAATAAAGTCCATTCATAATATCCGGAAAACACAAACACAGAGGCTGTAGCAATATCTGGGATTGAGTTAGCCAAAACACAACCGGATATTTCTGTTTTCATTAAGTTATATCCAGTCAAACGGGTGTGGAATTCATACGCAATGGACCAAGAAAAATCGCAGTAGAAATGGTTTTGGAGAAAAGCAAAGGCTTTTCGTTAGAGAAGTATATAAAATATCATCTATACAAACAGAAATATCATGTTTGTTTGCCGCAGTTCCTCTAGCTTTCTCCCTAGAAAATACGAATGTGCAGAGCTGGTGTCTCCATGTGGCATCAACTAGTGTTTCCCAGCAAAAAATTAAATGTTCCCTGATAAAAAACATTCAAAACAATAAAGTCCGTTGATAATATCCGGAAAAAACAAACACACAGGCAGTAGCAATATCTGGGACTGAGTTAGCCAAAACACAACCGGATATTTCTGGTTTCATCCAGTCATATCCGGACAAAGTTGTGTTGAAATCGCATGCAATGGACCGAGAAAATCACAGTAAAAATGGTTTTGGAGAAAAGCAAAGTCTTTTCCTTAGGCAAGTGCATAAAATGTCATCTATACAAACAGAAATATCATGTTTGTTTCCTGCAGTTCCTCTAGCATTCACCCTAGAAAATAGGAATGTGTAGAGCTGGTGTCTCCATGTGGAACCAATTAGTGTTTCCCAGCACAAAATTAAATGTTCCCTGATAAAAAATATTCAAAACAGTAAAGTCCGTTGATAATATCCAGAAATCACAAACACAGAATCTGACGCAATATCTCAGATTGAGATAGTCAAAACACAACCGGTTATTTCTGGTTTCATCCAGTCATATCCGGAAAAAGTGGTGTGGAATTCGTATACATTAGACCCAGACAATCACAGTAAAAATGGTTTTGGAGAAAAGCACAGTCTTTTCTTTAGGCAAGTGCATAAAATGTCATCTATACAAACAGAAATATCATGTTTGTTTGCGGCAGTTCATCTAGCTCTCTCCCTAGAAAATACGAATGTGTAGAGCGGGAGTCTCCATGTGCAATCAACTAGTGTTTCCCAGCACAAACTTAATTATTTCCTGATAAAAAAAACATTCAAAAAATAAAGTCTGTCCATAATATCCAGAAACAGAAACACAGAGCCTGTTGCAATATCTGGGAATGAGTTAGCCAAAACACAACCGGATATTTCTGGTTTCATCCAGTCATATCCGGACAAAGTTGTGTTGAAATCGCATGCAATGGACTGAGAAAATCACAGTAAAAATGGTTTTGGAGAAAAGCAAAGTCTTTTCCTTAGGCAAGTGCATAAAATGTCATCTATACAAACAGAAATATCATGTTTGTTTGCGGCAGTTCCTCTAGCTTCCTCCCTAGAAAATTAGAATGCGTAGAGCTGGTGTCTCCATGTGGAGTCAACTAGTGTTTCCCAGCACAAAATTAAGTGTTCCCTGATAAAAAAACATTCAAAACAATAAAGCCCATTCATAATATCCGGAAAACACAAACACAGAGGCTGTAGCAATATCTGGGATTGAGTTAGCCAAAACACAACCGGATATTTCTGTTTTCATTAAGTTATATCCAGTCAAACGGGTGTGGAATTCATACGCAATGGACCAAGAAAAATCGCAGTAGAAATGGTTTTGGAGAAAAGCAAAGGCTTTTCGTTAGAGAAGTATATAAAATATCATCTATACAAACAGAAATATCATGTTTGTTTGCCGCAGTTCCTCTAGCTTTCTCCCTAGAAAATACGAATGTGCAGAGCTGGTGTCTCCATGTGGCATCAACTAGTGTTTCCCAGCAAAAAATTAAATGTTCCCTGATAAAAAACATTCAAAACAATAAAGTCCGTTGATAATATCCGGAAAAAACAAACACACAGGCAGTAGCAATATCTGGGACTGAGTTAGCCAAAACACAACCGGATATTTCTGGTTTCATCCAGTCATATCCGGACAAAGTTGTGTTGAAATCGCATGCAATGGACCGAGAAAATCACAGTAAAAATGGTTTTGGAGAAAAGCAAAGTCTTTTCCTTAGGCAAGTGCATAAAATGTCATCTATACAAACAGAAATATCATGTTTGTTTCCTGCAGTTCCTCTAGCATTCACCCTAGAAAATAGGAATGTGTAGAGCTGGTGTCTCCATGTGGAACCAATTAGTGTTTCCCAGCACAAAATTAAATGTTCCCTGATAAAAAATATTCAAAACAGTAAAGTCCGTTGATAATATCCAGAAATCACAAACACAGAATCTGACGCAATATCTCAGATTGAGATAGTCAAAACACAACCGGTTATTTCTGGTTTCATCCAGTCATATCCGGAAAAAGTGGTGTGGAATTCGTATACATTGGACCCAGACAATCACAGTAAAAATGGTTTTGGAGAAAAGCACAGTCTTTTCTTTAGGCAAGTGCATAAAATGTCATCTATACAAACAGAAATATCATGTTTGTTTGCGGCAGTTCATCTAGCTCTCTCCCTAGAAAATACGGATGTGTAGAGCGGGAGTCTCCATGTGCAATCAACTAGTGTTTCCCAGCACAAACTTAATTATTTCCTGATAAAAAAAAAAGATTCAAAAAATAAAGTCTGTCCATAATATCCAGAAACAGAAACACAGAGCCTGTTGCAATATCTGGGAATGAGTTAGCCAAAACACAACCGGATATTTCTGGTTTCATCCAGTCATATCCGGACAAAGTTGTGTTGAAATCGCATGCAATGGACCGAGAAAATCACAGTAAAAATGGTTTTGGAGAAAAGCAAAGTCTTTTCCTTAGGCAAGTGCATAAAATGTCATCTATACAAACAGAAATATCATGTTTGTTGGCCTCAGTTCCTCTAGCTTTCTCCCTAGAAAATTCAAATGTGTAGAGCTGGTGTCTCCATATGGAACCAATTAGTGATTCCCAGCACAAAATTAATTGTTCCCTGATAAAAAACATTCAAAACCATAAAGTCTGTTGATAATATCCAGAAAAATACAAACACAGAGGCTGTAGCAATATCTTGGATTGAGTTAGCCAAAACACAACCGGATATTTCTGTTATCATCCAGTCATATCCGGACAAAGTGGTGATGAATTCATATGCAATGGACCGAGAAAATCACAGTAAAAATGGTTTGGGAGAAAAGCAAAGTCTTTTCTTTAGGCAAGTGCGTAAAAGGTTATGTGTACAAACAAAAATATCATGATTGTTTGCCGCAGATCCTCTAGCTTTCTCCCTAGAAAATACGAATGTGTGGAGCTGGTGTCTCCATGTGGAACCAATTAATGTTTCTACGGTACAAAATTAAATGTTCCCTGATAAAAAGATTCAAAACAATAAAGTCCATCCATAATATCCAGAAAACACAAACACAGAGGCTTTCACAATATTTCGGATTGAGTTAGCCAAAACACAACTGGATATTTCTGGTTTCATCTAGTAATATCCGGACAAAGTCCCGTGGAATTCGTATGCAATGGACTGAGCAAATGAGAGTAAAATGGTTTTGGAGAAAAGCAAAGTCTTTTCGTTAGGCAAGTGCATAAAATGTCATCTATACAAACAGAAATATCATGTGTGTTTGCAGCAGTTCCTCTAGCTTCCTCCCTAGAAAATTAGAATGCGTAGAGCTGGTGTCTCCATGTGGAGTCAACTAGTGTTTCCCAGCACAAAATTAAGTGTTCCCTGATAAAAAAAACATTCAAAACAATAAAGTCCATTCATAATATCCGGAAAACACAAACACAGAGGCTGTAGCAATATCTGGGATTGAGTTAGCCAAAACACAACCGGATATTTCTGTTTTCATTAAGTTATATCCAGTCAAACGGGTGTGGAATTCATACGCAATGGACCAAGAAAAATCGCAGTAGAAATGGTTTTGGAGAAAAGCAAAGGCTTTTCGTTAGAGAAGTATATAAAATATCATCTATACAAACAGAAATATCATGTTTGTTTGCCGCAGTTCCTCTAGCTTTCTCCCTAGAAAATACGAATGTGCAGAGCTGGTGTCTCCATGTGGCATCAACTAGTGTTTCCCAGCAAAAAATTAAATGTTCCCTGATAAAAAACATTCAAAACAATAAAGTCCGTTGATAATATCCGGAAAAAACAAACACACAGGCAGTAGCAATATCTGGGACTGAGTTAGCCAAAACACAACCGGATATTTCTGGTTTCATCCAGTCATATCCGGACAAAGTTGTGTTGAAATCGCATGCAATGGACCGAGAAAATCACAGTAAAAATGGTTTTGGAGAAAAGCAAAGTCTTTTCCTTAGGCAAGTGCATAAAATGTCATCTATACAAACAGAAATATCATGTTTGTTTCCTGCAGTTCCTCTAGCATTCACCCTAGAAAATAGGAATGTGTAGAGCTGGTGTCTCCATGTGGAACCAATTAGTGTTTCCCAGCACAAAATTAAATGTTCCCTGATAAAAAATATTCAAAACAGTAAAGTCCGTTGATAATATCCAGAAATCACAAACACAGAATCTGACGCAATATCTCAGATTGAGATAGTCAAAACACAACCGGTTATTTCTGGTTTCATCCAGTCATATCCGGAAAAAGTGGTGTGGAATTCGTATACATTGGACCCAGACAATCACAGTAAAAATGGTTTTGGAGAAAAGCACAGTCTTTTCTTTAGGCAAGTGCATAAAATGTCATCTATACAAACAGAAATATCATGTTTGTTTGCGGCAGTTCATCTAGCTCTCTCCCTAGAAAATACGGATGTGTAGAGCGGGAGTCTCCATGTGCAATCAACTAGTGTTTCCCAGCACAAACTTAATTATTTCCTGATAAAAAAAAAACATTCAAAAAATAAAGTCTGTCCATAATATCCAGAAACAGAAACACAGAGCCTGTTGCAATATCTGGGAATGAGTTAGCCAAAACACAACCGGATATTTCTGGTTTCATCCAGTCATATCCGGACAAAGTTGTGTTGAAATCGCATGCAATGGACCGAGAAAATCACAGTAAAAATGGTTTTGGAGAAAAGCAAAGTCTTTTCCTTAGGCAAGTGCATAAAATGTCATCTATACAAACAGAAATATCATGTTTGTTGGCCTCAGTTCCTCTAGCTTTCTCCCTAGAAAATTCAAATGTGTAGAGCTGGTGTCTCCATATGGAACCAATTAGTGATTCCCAGCACAAAATTAATTGTTCCCTGATAAAAAACATTCAAAACCATAAAGTCTGTTGATAATATCCAGAAAAATACAAACACAGAGGCTGTAGCAATATCTTGGATTGAGTTAGCCAAAACACAACCGGATATTTCTGTTATCATCCAGTCATATCCGGACAAAGTGGTGATGAATTCATATGCAATGGACCGAGAAAATCACAGTAAAAATGGTATGGGAGAAAAGCAAAGTCTTTTCTTTAGGCAAGTGCGTAAAAGGTTATGTGTACAAACAAAAATATCATGATTGTTTGCCGCAGATCCTCTAGCTTTCTCCCTAGAAAATACGAATGTGTGGAGCTGGTGTCTCCATGTGGAACCAATTAGTGTTTCTACGGTACAAAATTAAATGTTCCCTGATAAAAAGATTCAAAACAATAAAGTCCATCCATAATATCCAGAAAACACAAACACAGAGGCTTTCACAATATTTCGGATTGAGTTAGCCAAAACACAACTGGATATTTCTGGTTTCATCTAGTAATATCCGGACAAAGTCCCGTGGAATTCGTATGCAATGGACTGAGCAAATGAGAGTAAAATGGTTTTGGAGAAAAGCAAAGTCTTTTCGTTAGGCAAGTGCATAAAATGTCATCTATACAAACAGAAATATCATGTGTGTTTGCGGCAGTTCCTCTAGCTTCCTCCCTAGAAAATTAGAATGCGTAGAGCTGGTGTCTCCATGTGGAGTCAACTAGTGTTTCCCAGCACAAAATTAAGTGTTCCCTGATAAAAAAAACATTCAAAACAATAAAGTCCATTCATAATATCCAGAAAACACAAACACAGAAGCTGTAGCAATATCTGGGTTTGAGTTAGCCAAAACACAACCGGATATTTCTGTTTTCATTAAGGTATATCCAGTCAAACGGGTGTGGAATTCATACGCAATGGACCAAGAAAAATCGCAGTAGAAATGGTTTTGGAGAAAAGCAAAGGCTTTTCGTTAGAGAAGTATATAAAATATCATCTATACAAACAGAAATATCATGTTTGTTTGCCGCAGTTCCTCTAGCTTTCTCCCTAGAAAATACGAATGTGCAGAGCTGGTGTCTCCATGTGGCATCAACTAGTGTTTCCCAGCAAAAAATAAAATGTTCCCTGATAAAAAACATTCAAAACAATAAAGTCCGTTGATAATATCCGGAAAAAACAAACACACAGGCAGTAGCAATATCTGGGACTGAGTTAGCCAAAACACAACCGGATATTTCTGGTTTCATCCAGTCATATCCGGAAAAAGTGGTGTGGAATTCGTATACATTGGACCCAGACAATCACAGTAAAAATGGTTTTGGAGAAAAGCACAGTCTTTTCTTTAGGCAAGTGCATAAAATGTCATCTATACAAACAGAAATATCATGTTTGTTTGCGGCAGTTCATCTAGCTCTCTCCCTAGAAAATACGAATGTGTAGAGCGGGAGTCTCCATGTGCAATCAACTAGTGTTTCCCAGCAAAAACTTAATTATTTCCTGATAAAAAAAAAACATTCAAAAAATAAAGTCTGTCCATAATATCCAGAAACAGAAACACAGAGCCTGTTGCAATATCTGGGAATGAGTTAGCCAAAACACAACCGGATATTTCTGGTTTCATCCAGTCATATCCGGACAAAGTTGTGTTGAAATCGCATGCAATGGACCGAGAAAATCACAGTAAAAATGGTTTTGGAGAAAAGCAAAGTCTTTTCCTTAGGCAAGTGAATAAAATGTCATCTATACAAACAGAAATATCATGTTTGTTTCCTGCAGTTCCTCTAGCATTCACCCTAGAAAATAGGAATGTGTAGAGCTGGTGTCTCCATGTGGAACCAATTAGTGTTTCCCAGCACAAAATTAAATGTTCCCTGATAAAAAATATTCAAAACAGTAAAGTCCGATGATAATATCCAGAAATCACAAACACAGAATCTGACGCAATATCTCAGATTGAGATAGTCAAAACACAACCGGTTATTTCTGGTTTCATCCAGTCATATCCGGAAAAAGTGGTGTGGAATTCGTATACATTGGACCCAGACAATCACAGTAAAAATGGTTTTGGAGAAAAGCACAGTCTTTTCTTTAGGCAAGTGCATAAAATGTCATCTATACAAACAGAAATATCATGTTTGTTTGCGGCAGTTCATCTAGCTCTCTCCCTAGAAAATACGAATGTGTAGAGCGGGAGTCTCCATGTGCTATCAACTAGTGTTTCCCAGCACAAACTTAATTATTTCCTGATAAAAAAAAACATTCAAAAAATAAAGTCTGTCCATAATATCCAGAAACAGAAACACAGAGCCTGTTGCAATATCTGGGAATGAGTTAGCCAAAACACAACCGGATATTTCTGGTTTCATCCAGTCATATCCGGACAAAGTTGTGTTGAAATCGCATGCAATGGACCGAGAAAATCACAGTAAAAATGGTTTTGGAGAAAAGCAAAGTCTTTTCCTTAGGCAAGTGCATAAAATGTCATCTATACAAACAGAAATATCATGTTTGTTGGCCTCAGTTCCTCTAGCTTTCTCCCTAGAAAATTCAAATGTGTAGAGCTGGTGTCTCCATAAGGAACCAATTAGTGATTCCCAGCACAAAATTAATTGTTCCCTGATAAAAAACATTCAAAACCATAAAGTCTGTTGATAATATCCAGAAAAATACAAACACAGAGGCTGTAGCAATATCTCGGATTGAGTTAGCCAAAACACAACCGGATATTTCTGTTATCATCCAGTCATATCCGGACAAAGTGGTGATGAATTCATATGCAATGGACCGAGAAAATCACAGTAAAAATGGTTTGGGAGAAAAGCAAAGTCTTTTCTTTAGGCAAGTGCATAAAAGGTTATGTGTACAAACAAAAATATCATGATTGTTTGCCGCAGATCCTCTTGCTTTCTCCCTAGAAAATACGAATGTGTGGAGTTGGTGTCTCCATGTGGAACCAATTAGTGTTTCTACGGTACAAAATTAAATGTTCCCTGATAAAAAGATTCAAAACAATAAAGTCCATCCATAATATCCAGAAAACACAAACACAGAGGCTTTCACAATATTTCAGATTGAGTTAGCCAAAACACAACTGGATATTTCTGGTTTCATCTAGTAATATCCGGACAAAGTCCCGTGGAATTCGTATGCAATGGACTGAGCAAATGAGAGTAAAATGGTTTTGGAGAAAAGCAAAGTCTTTTCGTTAGGCAAGTGCATAAAATGTCATCTATACAAACAGAAATATCATGTTTGTTTGTGGCAGTTCCTCTAGCTTCCTCCCTAGAAAATTAGAATGCATAGAGCTGGTGTCTCCATGTGGAGTCAACTAGTGTTTCCCAGCACAAAATTAAGTGTTCCCTGATAAAAAAAACATTCAAAACAATAAAGTCCATTCATAATAATCGGAAAACACAAACACAGTGGCTGTAGCAATATCTGGGATTGAGTTAGCCAAAACACGACCGGATATTTCTGTTTTCATTAAGGTATATCCAGTCAAAGAGGTGTGGAATTCATAAGCAATGGACCAAGAAAAATCGCAGTAGAAATGGTTTTGGAGAAAAGCAAAGGCTTTTCGTTAGAGAAGTATATAAAATATCATCTATACAAACAGAAATATCATGTTTGTTTGCCGCAGTTCCTCTAGCTTTCTCCCTAGAAAATACGAATGTGCAGAGCTGGTGTCTCCATGTGGCATCAACTAGTGTTTCCCAGCAAAAAATTAAATGTTCCCTGATAAAAAACACTCAAAACAATAAAGTCCGTTGATAATATCCGGAATAAACAAACACACAGGCAGTAGCAATATCTGGGACTGAGTTAGCCAAAACACAACCGGATATTTCTGGTTTCATCCAGTCATATCCGGACAAAGTTGTGTTGAAATCGCATGCAATGGACCAAGAAAATCACAGTAAAAATGGTTTTGGAGAAAAGCAAAGTCTTTTCCTTAGGCAAGTGCATAAAATGTCATCTATACAAACAGAAATATCATGTTTGTTTCCTGCAGTTCCTCTAGCATTCACCCTAGAAAATAGGAATGTGTAGAGCTGGTGTCTCCATGTGGAACCAGTTAGTGTTTCCCAGCACAAAATTAAATGTTCCCTGATAAAAAATATTCAAAACAGTAAAGTCCGTTGATAATATCCAGAAATCACAAACACAGAATCTGACGCAATATCTCAGATTGAGATAGTCAAAACACAACCGGTTATTTCTGGTTTCATCCAGTCATATCCAGAAAAAGTGGTGTGGAATTCGTATACATTGGACCCAGACAATCACAGTAAAAATGGTTTTGGAGAAAAGCACAGTCTTTTCTTTAGGCAAGTGCATAAAATGTCATCTATACAAACAGAAATATCATGTTTGTTTGCGGCAGTCCATCTAGCACTCTCCCTAGAAAATACGAATGTGTAGAGCGGGAGTCTCCATGTGCAATCAACTAGTGTTTCCCAGCACAAACTTAATTATTTCCTGATAAAAAAAAAACATTCAAAAAATAAAGTCTGTCCATAATATCCAGAAACAGAAACACAGAGCCTGTTGCAATATCTGGGAATGAGTTAGCCAAAACACAACCGGATATTTCTGGTTTCATCCAGTCATATCCGGACAAAGTTGTGTTGAAATCGCATGCAATGGACCGAGAAAATCACAGTAAAAATGGTTTTGGAGAAAAGCAAAGTCTTTTCCTTAGGCAAGTGTATAAAATGTCATCTATACAAACAGAAATATCATGTTTGTTGGCCTCAGTTCCTCTAGCTTTCTCCCTAGAAAATTCAAATGTGTAGAGCTGGTGTCTCCATATGGAACCAATTAGTGATTCCCAGCACAAAATTAATTGTTCCCTGATAAAAAACATTCAAAACCATAAAGTCTGTTGATAATATCCAGAAAAATACAAACACAGAGGCTGTAGCAATATCTCAGATTGAGTTAGCCAAAACACAACCGGATATTTCTGTTATCATCCAGTCATATCCGGACAAAGTGGTGATGAATTCATATGCAATGGACCGAGAAAATCACAGTAAAAATGGTTTGGGAGAAAAGCAAAGTCTTTTCTTTAGGCAAGTGCGTAAAAGGTTATGTGTACAAACAAAAATATCATGATTGTTTGCCGCAGATCCTCTAGCTTTCTCCCTAGAAAATACGAATGTGTGGAGCTGGTGTCTCCATGTGGAACCAATTAGTGTTTCTACGGTACAAAATTAAATGTTCCCTGATAAAAAGATTCAAAACAATAAAGTCCATCCATAATATCCAGAAAACACAAACACAGAGGCTTTCACAATATTTCGGATTGAGTTAGCCAAAACACAACTGGATATTTCTGGTTTCATCTAGTAATATCCGGACAAAGTCCCGTGGAATTCGTATGCAATGGACCGAGCAAATGAGAGTAAAATGGTTTTGGAGAAAAGCAAAGTCTTTTCGTTAGGCAAGTAAATAAAATGTCATCTATACAAACAGAAATATCATGTTTGTTTGCCGCAGTTCCTCTAGCTTCCTCCCTAGAAAATTAGAATGCATAGAGCTGGTGTCTCCATGTGGAGTCAACTAGTGTTTCCCAGCACAAAATTAAGTGTTCCCTGATAAAAAAACATTCAAAACAATAAAGTCCATTCATAATAATCGGAAAACACAAACACAGTGGCTGTAGCAATATCTGGGATTGAGTTAGCCAAAACACGACCGGATATTTCTGTTTTCATTAAGGTATATCCAGTCAAAGAGGTGTGGAATTCATAAGCAATGGACCAAGAAAAATCGCAGTAGAAATGGTTTTGGAGAAAAGCAAAGGCTTTTCGTTAGAGAAGTATATAAAATATCATCTATACAAACAGAAATATCATGTTTGTTTGCCGCAGTTCCTGTAGCTTTCTCCCTAGAAAATACGAATGTGCAGAGCTGGTGTCTCCATGTGGCATCAACTAGTGTTTCCCAGCAAAAAATTAAATGTTCCCTGATAAAAAACACTCAAAACAATAAAGTCCTTTGATAATATCCGGAATAAACAAACACAAAGGCAGTAGCAATATCTGGGACTGAGTTAGCCAAAACACAACCGGATATTTCTGGTTTCATCCAGTCATATCCGGACAAAGTTGTGTTGAAATCGCATGCAATGGACCAAGAAAATCACAGTAAAAATGGTTTTGGAGAAAAGCAAAGTCTTTTCCTTAGGCAAGTGCATAAAATGTCATCTATACAAACAGAAATATCATGTTTGTTTCCTGCAGTTCCTCTAGCATTCACCCTAGAAAATAGGAATGTGTAGAGCTGGTGTCTCCATGTGGAACCAGTTAGTGTTTCCCAGCACAAAATTAATTGTTCCCTGATAAAAAATATTCAAAACAGTAAAGTCCGTTGATAATATCCAGAAATCACAAACACAGAATCTGACGCAATATCTCAGATTGAGATAGTCAAAACACAACCGGTTATTTCTGGTTTCATCCAGTCATATCCGGAAAAAGTGGTGTGGAATTCGTATACATTGGACCCAGACAATCACAGTAAAAATGGTTTTGGAGAAAAGCACAGTCTTTTCTTTAGGCAAGTGCATAAAATGTCATCTATACAAACAGAAATATCATGTTTGTTGGCCTCAGTTCCTCTAGCTCTCTCCCTAGAAAATTCAAATGTGTAGAGCGGGAGTCTCCATGTGCAATCAACTAGTGTTTCCCAGCACAAACTTAATTATTTCCTGATAAAAAAAACATTCAAAAAATAAAGTCTGTCCATAATATCCAGAAACAGAAACACAGAGCCTGTTGCAATATCTGGGAATGAGTTAGCCAAAACACAACCGGATATTTCTGGTTTCATCCAGTCATATCCGGACAAAGTTGTGTTGAAATCGCATGCAATGGACCGAGAAAATCACAGTAAAAATGGTTTTGGAGAAAAGCAAAGTCTTTTCCTTAGGCAAGTGCATAAAATGTCATCTATACAAACAGAAATATCATGTTTGTTGGCCTCAGTTCCTCTAGCTTTCTCCCTAGAAAATTCAAATGTGTAGAGCTGGTGTCTCCATATGGAACCAATTAGTGATTCCCAGCACAAAATTAATTGTTCCCTGATAAAAAACATTCAAAACCATAAAGTCTGTTGATAATATCCAGAAAAATACAAACACAGAGGCTGTAGCAATATCTTGGATTGAGTTAGCCAAAACACAACCGGATATTTCTGTTATCATCCAGTCATATCCGGACAAAGTGGTGATGAATTCATATGCAATGGACCGAGAAAATCACAGTAAAAATGGTTTGGGAGAAAAGCAAAGTCTTTTCTTTAGGCAAGTGCGTAAAAGGTTATGTGTACAAACAGAAATATCATGTTTGTTGGCCTCAGTTCCTCTAGCTTTCTCCCTAGAAAATTCAAATGTGTAGAGCTGGTGTCTCCATATGGAACCAATTAGTGATTCCCAGCACAAAATTAATTGTTCCCTGATAAAAAACATTCAAAACCATAAAGTCTGTTGATAATATCCAGAAAAATACAAACACAGAGGCTGTAGCAATATCTCAGATTGAGTTAGCCAAAACACAACCGGATATTTCTGTTATCATCCAGTCATATCCGGACAAAGTGGTGATGAATTCATATGCAATGGACCGAGAAAATCACAGTAAAAATGGTTTGGGAGAAAAGCAAAGTCTTTTCTTTAGGCAAGTGCGTAAAAGGTTATGTGTACAAACAAAAATATCATGATTGTTTGCCGCAGATCCTCTAGCTTTCTCCCTAGAAAATACGAATGTGTGGAGCTGGTGTCTCCATGTGGAACCAATTAGTGTTTCTACGGTACAAAATTAAATGTTCCCTGATAAAAAGATTCAAAACAATAAAGTCCATCCATAATATCCAGAAAACACAAACACAGAGGCTTTCACAATATTTCGGATTGAGTTAGCCAAAACACAACTGGATATTTCTGGTTTCATCTAGTAATATCCGGACAAAGTCCCGTGGAATTCGTATGCAATGGACTGAGCAAATGAGAGTAAAATGGTTTTGGAGAAAAGCAAAGTCTTTTCGTTAGGCAAGTAAATAAAATGTCATCTATACAAACAGAAATATCATGTTTGTTTGCGGCAGTTCCTCTAGCTTCCTCCCTAGAAAATTAGAATGCGTAGAGCTGGTGTCTCCAGGTGGAGTCAACTAGTGTTTCCCAGCACAAACTTAATTATTTACTGATAAAAAAAAATTCAAAAAATAAAGTCTGTCCATAATATCCAGAAACAGAAACACAGAGCCTGTTGCAATATCTGGGACTGAGTTAGCCATAACACAATTGGGTATTTCTGGTTTCATCCAGTCATATCCGGACAAAGTTGTGTTGAAATCGCATGCAATGGACCAAGAAAATCACAGTAAAAATGGTTTTGGAGAAAAGCAAAGTCTTTTCCTTAGGCAAGTGCATAAAATGTCATCTATACAAACAGAAATATCATGTTTGTTTCCTGCAGTTCCTCTAGCATTCACCCTAGAAAATAGGAATGTGTAGAGCTGGTGTCTCCATGTGGAACCAATTAGTGTTTCCCAGCACAAAATTAAATGTTCCCTGATAAAAAATATTCAAAACAGTAAAGTCCGTTGATAATATCCAGAAATCACAAACACAGAATCTGACGCAATATCTCAGATTGAGATAGTCAAAACACAACCGGTTATTTCTGGTTTCATCCAGTCATATCCGGAAAAAGTGGTGTGGAATTCGTATACATTGGACCCAGACAATCACAGTAAAAATGGTTTTGGAGAAAAGCACAGTCTTTTCTTTAGGCAAGTGCATAAAATGTCATCTATACAAACAGAAATATCATGTTTGTTTGCGGCAGTTCATCTAGCTCTCTCCCTAGAAAATACGAATGTGTAGAGCGGGAGTCTCCATGTGCAATCAACTAGTGTTTCCCAGCACAAACTTAAATATTTCCTGATTAAAAAAAACATTCAAAAAATAAAGTCTGTCCATAATATCCAGAAACAGAAACACAGAGCCTGTTGCAATATCTGGGAATGAGTTAGCCAAAACACAACCGGATATTTCTGGTTTCATCCAGTCATATCCGGACAAAGTTGTGTTGAAATCGCATGCAATGGACCGAGAAAATCACAGTAAAAATGGTTTTGGAGAAAAGCAAAGTCTTTTCCTTAGGCAAGTGCATAAAATGTCATCTATACAAACAGAAATATCATGTTTGTTTCCTGCAGTTCCTCTAGCATTCACCCTAGAAAATAGGAATGTGTAGAGCTGGTGTCTCCATGTGGAACCAGTTAGTGTTTCCCAGCACAAAATTAAATGTTCCCTGATAAAAAATATTCAAAACAGTAAAGTCCGTTGATAATATCCAGAAATCACAAACACAGAATCTGACGCAATATCTCAGATTGAGATAGTCAAAACACAACCAGTTATTTCTGGTTTCATCCAGTCATATCCGGAAAAAGTGGTGTGGAATTCGTATACATTGGACCCAGACAATCACAGTAAAAATGGTTTTGGAGAAAAGCACAGTCTTTTCTTTAGGCAAGTGCATAAAATGTCATCTATACAAACAGAAATATCATGTTTGTTGGCCTCAGTTCCTCTAGCTCTCTCCCTAGAAAATTCAAATGTGTAGAGCGGGAGTCTCCATGTGCAATCAACTAGTGTTTCCCAGCACAAACTTAATTATTTCCTGATAAAAAAAAACATTCAAAAAATAAAGTCTGTCCATAATATCCAGAAACAGAAACACAGAGCCTGTTGCAATATCTGGGAATGAGTTAGCCAAAACACAACCGGATATTTCTGGTTTCATCCAGTCATATCCGGACAAAGTTGTGTTGAAATCGCATGCAATGGACCGAGAAAATCACAGTAAAAATGGTTTTGGAGAAAAGCAAAGTCTTTTCCTTAGGCAAGTGCATAAAATGTCATCTATACAAACAGAAATATCATGTTTGTTGGCCTCAGTTCCTCTAGCTTTCTCCCTAGAAAATTCAAATGTGTAGAGCTGGTGTCTCCATATGGAACCAATTAGTGATTCCCAGCACAAAATTAATTGTTCCCTGATAAAAAACATTCAAAACCATAAAGTCTGTTGATAATATCCAGAAAAATACAAACACAGAGGCTGTAGCAATATCTCAGATTGAGTTAGCCAAAACACAACCGGATATTTCTGTTATCATCCAGTCATATCCGGACAAAGTGGTGATGAATTCATATGCAATGGACCGAGAAAATCACAGTAAAAATGGTTTGGGAGAAAAGCAAAGTCTTTTCTTTAGGCAAGTGCGTAAAAGGTTATGTGTACAAACAAAAATATCATGATTGTTTGCCGCAGATCCTCTAGCTTTCTCCCTAGAAAATACGAATGTGTGGAGCTGGTGTCTCCATGTGGAACCAATTAGTGTTTCTACGGTACAAAATTAAATGTTCCCTGATAAAAAGATTCAAAACAATAAAGTCCATCCATAATATCCAGAAAACACAAACACAGAGGCTTTCACAATATTTCGGATTGAGTTAGCCAAAACACAACTGGATATTTCTGGTTTCATCTAGTAATATCCGGACAAAGTCCCGTGGAATTCGTATGCAATGGACTGAGCAAATGAGAGTAAAATGGTTTTGGAGAAAAGCAAAGTCTTTTCGTTAGGCAAGTAAATAAAATGTCATCTATACAAACAGAAATATCATGTTTGTTTGCGGCAGTTCCTCTAGCTTCCTCCCTAGAAAATTAGAATGCGTAGAGCTGGTGTCTCCAGGTGGAGTCAACTAGTGTTTCCCAGCACAAACTTAATTATTTACTGATAAAAAAAAATTCAAAAAATAAAGTCTGTCCATAATATCCAGAAACAGAAACACAGAGCCTGTTGCAATATCTGGGACTGAGTTAGCCATAACACAATTGGGTATTTCTGGTTTCATCCAGTCATATCCGGACAAAGTTGTGTTGAAATCGCATGCAATGGACCAAGAAAATCACAGTAAAAATGGTTTTGGAGAAAAGCAAAGTCTTTTCCTTAGGCAAGTGCATAAAATGTCATCTATACAAACAGAAATATCATGTTTGTTTCCTGCAGTTCCTCTAGCATTCACCCTAGAAAATAGGAATGTGTAGAGCTGGTGTCTCCATGTGGAACCAATTAGTGTTTCCCAGCACAAAATTAAATGTTCCCTGATAAAAAATATTCAAAACAGTAAAGTCCGTTGATAATATCCAGAAATCACAAACACAGAATCTGACGCAATATCTCAGATTGAGATAGTCAAAACACAACCGGTTATTTCTGGTTTCATCCAGTCATATCCGGAAAAAGTGGTGTGGAATTCGTATACATTGGACCCAGACAATCACAGTAAAAATGGTTTTGGAGAAAAGCACAGTCTTTTCTTTAGGCAAGTGCATAAAATGTCATCTATACAAACAGAAATATCATGTTTGTTTGCGGCAGTTCATCTAGCTCTCTCCCTAGAAAATACGAATGTGTAGAGCGGGAGTCTCCATGTGCAATCAACTAGTGTTTCCCAGCACAAACTTAATTATTTCCTGATTAAAAAAAAACATTCAAAAAATAAAGTCTGTCCATAATATCCAGAAACAGAAACACAGAGCCTGTTGCAATATCTGGGAATGAGTTAGCCAAAACACAACCGGATATTTCTGGTTTCATCCAGTCATATCCGGACAAAGTTGTGTTGAAATCGCATGCAATGGACCGAGAAAATCACAGTAAAAATGGTTTTGGAGAAAAGCAAAGTCTTTTCCTTAGGCAAGTGCATAAAATGTCATCTATACAAACAGAAATATCATGTTTGTTGGCCTCAGTTCCTCTAGCTTTCTCCCTAGAAAATTCAAATGTGTAGAGCTGGTGTCTCCATATGGAACCAATTAGTGATTCCCAGCACAAAATTAATTGTTCCCTGATAAAAAACATTCAAAACCATAAAGTCTGTTGATAATATCCAGAAAAATACAAACACAGAGGCTGTAGCAATATCTTGGATTGAGTTAGCCAAAACACAACCGGATATTTCTGTTATCATCCAGTCATATCCGGACAAAGTGGTGATGAATTCATATGCAATGGACCGAGAAAATCACAGTAAAAATGGTTTGGGAGAAAAGCAAAGTCTTTTCTGTAGGCAAGTGCGTAAAAGGTTATGTGTACAAACAAAAATATCATGATTGTTTGCCGCAGATCCTCTAGCTTTCTCCCTAGAAAATACGAATGTGTGGAGCTGGTGTCTCCATGTGGAACCAATTAGTGTTTCTACGGTACAAAATTAAATGTTCCCTGATAAAAAGATTCAAAACAATAAAGTCCATCCATAATATCCAGAAAACACAAACACAGAGGCTTTCACAATATTTCGGATTGAGTTAGCCAAAACACAACTGGATATTTCTGGTTTCATCTAGTAATATCCGGACAAAGTCCCGTGGAATTCGTATGCAATGGACTGAGCAAATGAGAGTAAAATGGTTTTGGAGAAAAGCAAAGTCTTTTCGTTAGGCAAGTGCATAAAATGTCATCTATACAAACAGAAATATCATGTTTGTTTGCGGCAGTTCCTCTAGCCTCCTCCCTAGAAAATTAGAATGCGTAGAGCTGGTGTCTCCATGTGGAGTCAACTAGTGTTTCCCAGCACAAAATAAGTGTTCCCTGATAAAAAAACATTCAAAACAATAAAGTCCATTCATAATATCCGGAAAACACAAACACAGAGGCTGTAGCAATATCTGGGATTGAGTTAGCCAAAACACAACCGGATATTTCTGTTTTCATTAAGGTATATCCAGTCAAAGTGGTGTGGAATTCATACGCAATGGACCAAGAAAAATCGCTGTAGAAATGGTTTTGGAGAAAAGCAAAGGCTTTTCGTTAGAGAAGTATATACAATATCATCTATACAAACAGAAATATCATGTTTGTTTGCCGCAGTTCCTCTAGCTTTCTCCCTAGAAAATACGGATGTGCAGAGCTGGTGTCTCCATGTGGCATCAACTAGTGTTTCCCAGCAAAAAATTAAATGTTCCCTGATAAAAAACATTCAAAACAATAAAGTCCGTTGATAATATCTGGAAAAAACAAACACACAGGCAGTAGCAATATCTGGGACTGAGTTAGCCAAAACACAACCGGATATTTCTGGTTTCATCCAGTCATATCTGGTCAAAGTGGTTTGGAATTCCTATGCAATGGACCGAGTAAATCCCTGTAAAAATGGTTTTGGAGAAAAGTAAAGTCTTTTCTTTTTGCAAGTGCATAAAATGTGATCTATACAAACAGAAATATCATGTTTGTTTGCCGCGTTCCTGTAGCTTTCTCCCTAGAAAATACGAATGTGCAGAGCTGGTGTCTCCACGTGGAGTCAACTAGTGTTTCTACGGTACAGAATTAAATGTTCCCTCATAAAAAAAACATTCAAAAGAAAAAGTCCGTTGATAATATCTGGAAAACACAAACACAGAGGCTTTCACAATATTTCGGGTTGAGTTAGCCATAACACAATTGGGTATTTCTGGTTTCATCCGGTCATATCTGGTCAAAGTGGTGTGGAATTCCTATGCAATGGACCAAGAAAATCACAGTAAAAATGGTTTTGGAGAAAAGCAAAGTCTGTTCCTTAGACAAGTGCATAAAATGTCATCTATACAAACAGAAATATCATGTTTGTTTCCTGCAGTTCCTCTAGCATTCACCCTAGAAAATAGGAATGTGTAGAGCTGGTGTCTCCATGTGGAACCAATTAGTGTTTCCCAGCACAAAATTAAATGTTCCCTGATAAAAAATATTCAAAACAGTAAAGTCCGTTGATAATATCCAGAAATCACAAACACAGAATCTGACGCAATATCTCAGATTGAGATAGTCAAAACACAACCGGTTATTTCTGGTTTCATCCAGTCATATCCGGAAAAAGTGGTGTGGAATTCGTATACATTGGACCCAGACAATCACAGTAAAAATGGTTTTGGAGAAAAGCACAGTCTTTTCTTTAGGCAAGTGCATAAAATGTCATCTATACAAACAGAAATATCATGTTTGTTTGCGGCAGTTCATCTAGCTCTCTCCCTAGAAAATACGAATGTGTAGAGCGGGAGTCTCCATGTGCAATCAACTAGTGTTTCCCAGCACAAACTTAATTATTTCCTGATTAAAAAAAACATTCAAAAAATAAAGTCTGTCCATAATATCCAGAAACAGAAACACAGAGCCTGTTGCAATATCTGGGAATGAGTTAGCCAAAACACAACCGGATATTTCTGGTTTCATCCAGTCATATCCGGACAAAGTTGTGTTGAAATCGCATGCAATGGACCGAGAAAATCACAGTAAAAATGGTTTTGGAGAAAAGCAAAGTCTTTTCCTTAGGCAAGTGCATAAAATGTCATCTATACAAACAGAAATATCATGTTTGTTGGCCTCAGTTCCTCTAGCTTTCTCCCTAGAAAATTCAAATGTGTAGAGCTGGTGTCTCCATATGGAACCAATTAGTGATTCCCAGCACAAAATTAATTGTTCCCTGATAAAAAACATTCAAAACCATAAAGTCTGTTGATAATATCCAGAAAAATACAAACACAGAGGCTGTAGCAATATCTTGGATTGAGTTAGCCAAAACACAACCGGATATTTCTGTTATCATCCAGTCATATCCGGACAAAGTGGTGATGAATTCATATGCAATGGACCGAGAAAATCGCAGTAAAAATGGTTTGGGAGAAAAGCAAAGTCTTTTCTTTAGGCAAGTGCATAAAAGGTTATGTGTACAAACAAAAATATCATGATTGTTTGCCGCAGATCCTCTAGCTTTCTCCCTAGAAAATACGAATGTGTGGAGCTGGTGTCTCCATGTGGAACCAATTAGTGTTTCTACGGTACAAAATTAAATGTTCCCTGATAAAAAGATTCAAAACAATAAAGTCCATCCATAATATCCAGAAAACACAAACACAGAGGCTTTCACAATATTTCGGATTGAGTTAGCCAAAACACAACTGGATATTTCTGGTTTCATCTAGTAATATCCGGACAAAGTCCCGTGGAATTCGTATGCAATGGCCTGAGCAAATGAGAGTAAAATGGTTTTGGAGAAAAGCAAAGTCTTTTCGTTAGGCAAGTGCATAAAATGTCATCTATACAAACAGAAATATCATGTTTGTTTGCCGCAGTTCCTCTAGCTTCCTCCCTAGAAAATTAGAATGCGTAGAGCTGGTGTCTCCATGTGGAGTGAACTAGTGTTTCCCAGCACAAAATTAAGTGTTCCCTGATAAAAAAAACATTCAAAACAATAATGTCCATTCATAATATCCGGAAAACACAAACACAGAGGCTGTAGCAATATCTGGGATTGAGTTATCCAAAACACAACCGGATATTTCTGTTTTCATTAAGGTATATCCAGTCAAAGTGGTGTGGAATTCAAACGCAATGGACCAAGAAAAATCGCTGTAGAAATGGTTTTGGAGAAAAGCAAAGGCTTTTCGTTAGAGAAGTATATACAATATCATCTATACAAACAGAAATATCATGTTTGTTTGCCGCAGTTCCTCTAGCTTTCTCCCTAGAAAATACGAATGTGCAGAGCTGGTGTCTCCATGTGGCATCAACTAGTGTTTCCCAGCAAAAAATTAAATGTTCCCTGATAAAAAACATTCAAAACAATAAAGTCCGTTGATAATATCTGGAAAGAACAAACACACAGGCAGTAGCAATATCTGGGACTGAGTTAGCCAAAACACAACCGGATATTTCTGGTTTCATCCAGTCATATCTGGTCAAAGTGGTTTGGAATTCCTATGCAATGGACCGAGTAAATCCCTGTAAAAATGGTTTTGGAGAAAAGTAAAGTCTTTTCTTTTTGCAAGTGCATAAAATGTGATCTATACAAACAGAAATATCATGTTTGTTTGCCGCGTTCCTGTAGCTTTCTCCCTAGAAAATACGAATGTGCAGAGCTGGTGTCTCCACGTGGAGTCAACTAGTGTTTCTACGGTACAGAATTAAATGTTCCCTCATAAAAAAAACATTCAAAAGAAAAAGTCCGTTGATAATATCTGGAAAACACAAACACAGAGGCTTTCACAATATTTCGGGTTGAGTTAGCCATAACACAATTGGGTATTTCTGGTTTCATCCGGTCATATCTGGTCAAAGTGGTGTGGAATTCCTATGCAATGGACCAAGAAAATCACAGTAAAAATGGTTTTGGAGAAATGCAAAGTCTGTTCCTTAGACAAGTGCATAAAATGTCATCTATACAAACAGAAATATCATGTTTGTTTCCTGCAGTTCCTCTAGCATTCACCCTAGAAAATAGGAATGTGTAGAGCTGGTGTCTCCATGTGGAACCAATTAGTGTTTCCCAGCACAAAATTAAATGTTCCCTGATAAAAAATATTCAAAACAGTAAAGTCCGTTGATAATATCCAGAAATCACAAACACAGAATCTGACGCAATATCTCAGATTGAGATAGTCAAAACACAACCGGTTATTTCTGGTTTCATCCAGTCATATCCGGAAAAAGTGGTGTGGAATTCGTATACATTGGACCCAGACAATCACAGTAAAAATGGTTTTGGAGAAAAGCATAGTCTTTTCTTTAGGCAAGTGCATAAAATGTCATCTATACAAACAGAAATATCATGTTTGTTTGCGGCAGTTCATCTAGCTCTCTCCCTAGAAAATACGGATGTGTAGAGCGGGAGTCTCCATGTGCAATCAACTAGTGTTTCCCAGCACAAACTTAATTATTTCCTGATTAAAAAAAAACATTCAAAAAATAAAGTCTGTCCATAATATCCAGAAACAGAAACACAGAGCCTGTTGCAATATCTGGGAATGAGTTAGCCAAAACACAACCGGATATTTCTGGTTTCATCCAGTCATATCCGGACAAAGTTGTGTTGAAATCGCATGCAATGGACCGAGAAAATCACAGTAAAAATGGTTTTGGAGAAAAGCAAAGTCTTTTCCTTAGGCAAGTGCATAAAATGTCATCTATACAAACAGAAATATCATGTTTGTTGGCCTCAGTTCCTCTAGCTTTCTCCCTAGAAAATTCAAATGTGTAGAGCTGGTGTCTCCATATGGAACCAATTAGTGATTCCCAGCACAAAATTAATTGTTCCCTGATAAAAAACATTCAAAACCATAAAGTCTGTTGATAATATCCAGAAAAATACAAACACAGAGGCTGTAGCAATATCTTGGATTGAGTTAGCCAAAACACAACCGGATATTTCTGTTATCATCCAGTCATATCCGGACAAAGTGGTGATGAATTCATATGCAATGGACCGAGAAAATCACAGTAAAAATGGTTTGGGAGAAAAGCAAAGTCTTTTCTGTAGCCAAGTGCGTAAAAGGTTATGTGTACAAACAAAAATATCATGATTGTTTGCCACAGATCCTCTAGCTTTCTCCCTAGAAAATACGAATGTGTGGAGCTGGTGTCTCCATGTGGAACCAATTAGTGTTTCTACGGTACAAAATTAAATGTTCCCTGATAAAAAGATTCAAAACAATAAAGTCCACCAATAATATCCAGAAAACACAAACACAGAGGCTTTCACAATATTTCGGATTGAGTTAGCCAAAACACAACTGGATATTTCTGGTTTCATCTAGTAATATCCGGACAAAGTCCCGTGGAATTCGTATGCAATGGACTGAGCAAATGAGAGTAAAATGGTTTTGGAGAAAAGCAAAGTCTTTTCGTTAGGCAAGTGCATAAAATGTCATCTATACAAACAGAAATATCATGTTTGTTTGCGGCAGTTCCTCTAGCTTCCTCCCTAGAAAATTAGAATGCGTAGAGCTGGTGTCTCCATGTGGAGTCAACTAGTGTTTCCCAGCACAAAATTAAGTGTTCCCTGATAAAAAAACATTCAAAACAATAAAGTCCATTCATAATATCCGGAAAACACAAACACAGAGGCTGTAGCAATATCTGGGATTGAGATATCCAAAACACAACCGGATATTTCTGTTTTCATTAAGGTATATCCAGTCAAAGTGGTGTGGAATTCAAACGCAATGGACCAAGAAAAATCGCTGTAGAAATGGTTTTGGAGAAAAGCAAAGGCTTTTCGTTAGAGAAGTATATACAATATCATCTATACAAACAGAAATATCATGTTTGTTTGCCGCAGTTCCTCTAGCTTTCTCCCTAGAAAATACGAATGTGCAGAGCTAGTGTCTCCATGTGGCATCAACTAGTGTTTCCCAGCAAAAAATTAAATGTTCCCTGATAAAAAACATTCAAAACAATAAAGTCCGTTGATAATATCTGGAAAAAACAAACACACAGGCAGTAGCAATATCTGGGACTGAGTTAGCCAAAACACAACCGGATATTTCTGGTTTCATCCAGTCATATCTGGTCAAAGTGGTTTGGAATTCCTATGCAATGGACCGAGTAAATCCCTGTAAAAATGGTTTTGGAGAAAAGTAAAGTCTTTTCTTTTTGCAAGTGCATAAAATGTGATCTATACAAACAGAAATATCATGTTTGTTTGCCGCGTTCCTGTAGCTTTCTCCCTAGAAAATACGAATGTGCAGAGCTGGTGTCTCCACGTGGAGTCAACTAGTGTTTCTACGGTACAGAATTAAATGTTCCCTCATAAAAAAAACATTCAAAAGAAAAAGTCCGTTGATAATATCTGGAAAACACAAACACAGAGGCTTTCACAATATTTCGGGTTGAGTTAGCCATAACACAATTGGGTATTTCTGGTTTCATCCGGTCATACCTGGTCAAAGTGGTGTGGAATTCCTATGCAATGGACCAAGAAAATCACAGTAAAAATGGTTTTGGAGAAAAGCAAAGTCTGTTCCTTAGACAAGTGCATAAAATGTCATCTATACAAACAGAAATATCATGTTTGTTTCCTGCAGTTCCTCTAGCATTCACCCTAGAAAATAGGAATGTGTAGAGCTGGTGTCTCCATGTGGAACCAATTAGTGTTTCCCAGCACAAAATTAAATGTTCCCTGATAAAAAATATTCAAAACAGTAAAGTCCGTTGATAATATCCAGAAATCACAAACACAGAATCTGACGCAATATCTCAGATTGAGATAGTCAAAACACAACCGGTTATTTCTGGTTTCATCCAGTCATATCCGGAAAAAGTGGTGTGGAATTCGTATACATTGGACCCAGACAATCACAGTAAAAATGGTTTTGGAGAAAAGCACAGTCTTTTCTTTAGGCAAGTGCATAAAATGTCATCTATACAAACAGAAATATCATGTTTGTTTGCGGCAGTTCATCTAGCTCTCTCCCTAGAAAATACGGATGTGTAGAGCGGGAGTCTCCATGTGCAATCAACTAGTGTTTCCCAGCACAAACTTAATTATTTCCTGATTAAAAAAAACATTCAAAAAATAAAGTCTGTCCATAATATCCAGAAACAGAAACACAGAGCCTGTTGCAATATCTGGGAATGAGTTAGCCAAAACACAACCGGATATTTCTGGTTTCATCCAGTCATATCCGGACAAAGTTGTGTTGAAATCGCATGCAATGGACCGAGAAAATCACAGTAAAAATGGTTTTGGAGAAAAGCAAAGTCTTTTCCTTAGGCAAGTGCATAAAATGTCATCTATACAAACAGAAATATCATGTTTGTTGGCCTCAGTTCCTCTAGCTTTCTCCCTAGAAAATTCAAATGTGTAGAGCTGGTGTCTCCATATGGAACCAATTAGTGATTCCCAGCACAAAATTAATTGTTCCCTGATAAAAAACATTCAAAACCATAAAGTCTGTTGATAATATCCAGAAAAATACAAACACAGAGGCTGTAGCAATATCTTGGATTGAGTTAGCCAAAACACAACCGGATATTTCTGTTATCATCCAGTCATATCCGGACAAAGTGGTGATGAATTCATATGCAATGGACCGAGAAAATCACAGTAAAAATGGTTTGGGAGAAAAGCAAAGTCTTTTCTGTAGCCAAGTGCGTAAAAGGTTATGTGTACAAACAAAAATATCATGATTGTTTGCCACAGATCCTCTAGCTTTCTCCCTAGAAAATACGAATGTGTGGAGCTGGTGTCTCCATGTGGAACCAATTAGTGTTTCTACGGTACAAAATTAAATGTTCCCTGATAAAAAGATTCAAAACAATAAAGTCCATCCATAATATCCAGAAAACACAAACACAGAGGCTTTCACAATATTTCGGATTGAGTTAGCCAAAACACAACTGGATATTTCTGGTTTCATCTAGTAATATCCGGACAAAGTCCCGTGGAATTCGTATGCAATGGACTGAGCAAATGAGAGTAAAATGGTTTTGGAGAAAAGCAAAGTCTTTTCGTTAGGCAAGTGCATAAAATGTCATCTATACAAACAGAAATATCATGTTTGTTTGCGGCAGTTCCTCTAGCTTCCTCCCTAGAAAATTAGAATGCGTAGAGCTGGTGTCTCCATGTGGAGTCAACTAGTGTTTCCCAGCACAAAATTAAGTGTTCCCTGATAAAAAAAACATTCAAAACAATAAAGTCCATTCATAATATCCAGAAAGCACAAACACAGAGGCTGTAGCAATATCTGGGATTGAGTTAGCCAAAACACAACCGGAGATTTCTGTTTTCATTAAGGTATATCCAGTCAAAGTGGTGTGGAATTCATACGCAATGGACCAAGAAAAATCGCAGTAGAAATGGTTTTGGAGAAAAGCAAAGGCTTTTCGTTAGAGAAGTATATAAAATATCATCTATACAAACAGAAATATCATGTTTGTTTGCCGCAGTTCCTCTAGCTTTCTCCCTAGAAAATACGAATGTGCAGAGCTGGTGTCTCCATGTGGCATCAACTAGTGTTTCCCAGCAAAAAATTAAATGTTCCCTGATAAAAAACATTCAAAACAATAAAGTCCGTTGATAATATCCGGAAAAAACAAACACACAGGCAGTAGCAATATCTGGGACTGAGTTAGCCAAAACACAACCGGATATTTCTGGTTTCATCCAGTCATATCCGGACAAAGTTGTGTTGAAATCGCATGCAATGGACCGAGAAAATCACAGTAAAAATGGTTTTGGAGAAAAGCAAAGTCTTTTCCTAGGCAAGTGCATAAAATGTGATCTATACAAACAGAAATATCATGTTTTGTTTGCCGCGTTCCTGTAGCTTTCTCCCTAGAAAATACGAATGTGCAGAGCTGGTGTCTCCACGTGGAGTCAACTAGTGTTTCTACGGTACAGAATTAAATGTTCCCTCATAAAAAAAACATTCAAAAGAAAAAGTCCGTTGATAATATCTGGAAAACACAAACACAGAGGCTTTCACAATATTTCGGGTTGAGTTAGCCATAACACAATTGGGTATTTCTGGTTACATCCGGTCATACCTGGTCAAAGTGGTGTGGAATTCCTATGCAATGGACCAAGAAAATCACAGTAAAAATGGTTTTGGAGAAAAGCAAAGTCTGTTCCTTAGACAAGTGCATAAAATGTCATCTATACAAACGGAAATATCATGTTTGTTTCCTGCAGTTCCTCTAGCATTCACCCTAGAAAATAGGAATGTGTAGAGCTGGTGTCTCCATGTGGAACCAATTAGTGTTTCCCAGCACAAAATTAAATGTTCCCTGATAAAAAATATTCAAAACAGTAAAGTCCGTTGATAATATCCAGAAATCACAAACACAGAATCTGACGCAATATCTCAGATTGAGATAGTCAAAACACAACCGGTTATTTCTGGTTTCATCCAGTCATATCCGGAAAAAGTGGTGTGGAATTCGTATACATTGGACCCAGACAATCACAGTAAAAATGGTTTTGGAGAAAAGCACAGTCTTTTCTTTAGGAAAGTGCATAAAATGTCATCTATACAAACAGAAATATCATGTTTGTTTGCGGCAGTTCATCTAGCTCTCTCCCGAGAAAATACGAATGTGTAGAGCGGGAGTCTCCATGTGCAATCAACTAGTGTTTCCGAGCACAAACTTAATTATTTCCTGATTAAAAAAAACATTCAAAAAATAAAGTCTGTCCATAATATCCAGAAACAGAAACACAGAGCCTGTTGCAATATCTGGGAATGAGTTAGCCAAAACACAACCGGATATTTCTGGTTTCATTAAGTCATATCCGGACAAAGTTGTGTTGAAATCGCATGCAATGGACCGAGAAAATCACAGTAAAAATGGTTTTGGAGAAAAGCAAAGTCTGTTCCTTAGACAAGTGCATAAAATGTCATCTATACAAACAGAAATATCATGTTTGTTTCCTGCAGTTCCTCTAGCATTCACCCTAGAAAATAGGAATGTGTAGAGCTGGTGTCTCCATGTGGAACCAATTAGTGTTTCCCAGCACAAAATTAAATGTTCCCTGATAAAAAATATTCAAAACAGTAAAGTCCGTTGATAATATCCAGAAATCACAAACACAGAATCTGACGCAATATCTCAGATTGAGATAGTCAAAACACAACCGGTTATTTCTGGTTTCATCCAGTCATATCCGGAAAAAGTGGTGTGGAATTCGTATACATTGGACCCAGACAATCACAGTAAAAATGGTTTTGGAGAAAAGCACAGTCTTTTCTTTAGGCAAGTGCATAAAATGTCATCTATACAAACAGAAATATCATGTTTGTTTGTGGCAGTCCATCTAGCTCTCTCCCTAGAAAATACGAATGTGTAGAGCGGGAGTCTCCATGTGCAATCAACTAGTGTTTCCCAGCACAAACTTAATTATTTCCTGATTAAAAAAAACATTCAAAAAATAAAGTCTGTCCATAATATCCAGAAACAGAAACACAGAGCCTGTTGCAATATCTGGGAATGAGTTAGCCAAAACACAACCGGATATTTCTGGTTTCATCCAGTCATATCTGGACAAAGTTGTGTTGAAATCGCATGCAATGGACCGAGAAAATCACAGTAAAAATGGTTTTGGAGAAAAGCAAAGTCTTTTCCTTAGGCAAGTGCATAAAATGTCATCTATACAAACAGAAATATCATGTTTGTTGGCCTCAGTTCCTCTAGCTTTCTCCCTAGAAAATTCAAATGTGTAGAGCTGGTGTCTCCATATGGAACCAATTAGTGATTCCCAGCACAAAATTAATTGTTCCCTGATAAAAAACATTCAAAACCATAAAGTCTGTTGATAATATCCAGAAAAATACAAACACAGAGGCTGTAGCAATATCTCAGATTGAGTTAGCCAAAACACAACCGGATATTTCTGTTATCATCCAGTCATATCCGGACAAAGTGGTGATGAATTCATATGCAATGGACCGAGAAAATCACAGTAAAAATGGTTTGGGAGAAAAGCAAAGTCTTTTCTTTAGGCAAGTGCGTAAAAGGTTATGTGTACAAACAAAAATATCATGATTGTTTGCCGCAGATCCTCTAGCTTTCTCCCTAGAAAATACGAATGTGTGGAGCTGGTGTCTCCATGTGGAACCAATTAGTGTTTCTACGGTACAAAATTAAATGTTCCCTGATAAAAAGATTCAAAACAATAAAGTCCATCCATAATATCCAGAAAACACAAACACAGAGGCTTTCACAATATTTCGGATTGAGTTAGCCAAAACACAACTGGATATTTCTGGTTTCATCTAGTAATATCCGGACAAAGTCCCGTGGAATTCGTATGCAATGGACTGAGCAAATGAGAGTAAAATGGTTTTGGAGAAAAGCAAAGTCTTTTCGTTAGGCAAGTAAATAAAATGTCATCTATACAAACAGAAATATCATGTTTGTTTGCGGCAGTTCCTCTAGCTTCCTCCCTAGAAAATTAGAATGCGTAGAGCTTGTGTCTCCCTGTGGAGTAAACTAGTGTTTCCCAGCACAAAATAAGTGTTCCCTGATAAAAAAAACATTCAAAACAATAAAGTCCATTCATAATATCCGGAAAACACAAACACAGAGGCTGTAGCAATATCTGGGATTGAGTTAGCCAAAACAAAACCGGATATTTCTGGTTTCATGCAGTCATATCCGGAAAAAGTGGTGTGGAATTCGTATACATTGGACCCAGACAATCACAGTAAAAATGGTTTTGGAGAAAAGCACAGTCTTTTCTTTAGGCAAGTGCATAAAATGTCATCTATACAAACAGAAATATCATGTTTGTTTGCGGCAGTTCATCTAGCTCTCTCCCTAGAAAATACGAATGTGTAGAGCGGGAGTCTCCATGTGCAATCAACTAGTGTTTCCCAGCACCAATTTAATTATTTCCTGATTAAAAAAAACATTCAAAAAATAAAGTCTGTCCATAATATCCAGAAACAGAAACACAGAGCCTGTTGCAATATCTGGGAATGAGTTAGCCAAAACACAACCGGATATTTCTGGTTTCATCCAGTCATATCCGGACAAAGTTGTGTTGAAATCGCATGCAATGGACCGAGAAAATCACAGTAAACATGGTTTTGGAGAAAAGCAAAGTCTTTTCCTTAGGCAAGTGCATAAAATGTCATCTATACAAACAGAAATATCATGTTTGTTGGCCTCAGTTCCTCTAGCTTTCTCCCTAGAAAATACAAATGTGTAGAGCTGGTGTCTCCATATGGAACCAATTGGTGATTCCCAGCACAAAATTAATTGTTCCCTGATAAAAAACATTCAAAACCATAAAGTCTGTTGATAATATCCAGAAAAATACAAACACAGAGGCTGTAGCAATATCTTGGATTGAGTTAGCCAAAACACAACCGGATATTTCTGTTATCATCCAGTCATATCCGGACAAAGTGGTGATGAATTCATATGCAATGGACCGAGAAAATCACAGTAAAAATGGTTTGGGAGAAAAGCAAAGTCTTTTCTGTAGGCAAGTGCGTAAAAGGTTATGTGTACAAACAAAAATATCATGATTGTTTGCCGCAGATCCTCTAGCTTTCTCCCTAGAAAATACGAATGTGTGGAGCTGGTGTCTCCATGTGGAACCAATTAGTGTTTCTACGGTACAAAATTAAATGTTCCCTGATAAAAAGATTCAAAACAATAAAGTCCATCCATAATATCCAGAAAACACAAACACAGAGGCTTTCACAATATTTCGGATTGAGTTAGCCAAAACACAACTGGATATTTCTGGTTTCATCTAGTAATATCCGGACAAAGTCCCGTGGAATTCGTATGCAATGGACTGAGCAAATGAGAGTAAAATGGTTTTGGAGAAAAGCAAAGTCTTTTCGTTAGGCAAGTAAATAAAATGTCATCTATACAAACAGAAATATCATGTTTGTTTGCGGCAGTTCCTCTAGCTTCCTCCCTAGAAAATTAGAATGCGTAGAGCTTGTGTCTCCCTGTGGAGTATACTAGTGTTTCGCAGCACAAAATAAGTGTTCCCTGATAAAAAAAAACATTCAAAACAATAAAGTCCATTCATAATATCCGGAAAACACAAACAGAGAGGCTGTAGCAATATCTGGGATTGAGTTAGCCAAAACAAAACCGGATATTTCTGGTTTCATGCAGTCATATCCGGAAAAAGTGGTGTGGAATTCGTATACATTGGACCCAGACAATAACAGTAAAAATGGTTTTGGAGAAAAGCACAGTCTTTTCGTTAGGCAAGTGCATAAAATGTCATCTATACAAACAGAAATATCATGTTTGTTTGCGGCAGTTCCTCTAGCCTCCTCCCTAGAAAATTAGAATGCGTAGAGCTGGTGTCTCCATGTGGAGTCAACTAGTGTTTCCCAGCACAAAATAAGTGTTCCCTGATAAAAAAACATTCAAAACAATAAAGTCCATTCATAATATCTGGAAAACACAAACACAGAGGCTGTAGCAATATCTGGGATTGAGTTAGCCAAAACACAACCGGATATTTCTGTTTTCATTAAGGTATATCCAGTCAAAGTGGTGTGGAATTCATACGCAATGGACCAAGAAAAATCGCAGTAGAAATGGTTTTGGAGAAAAGCAAAGGCTTTTCGTTAGAGAAGTATATAAAATATCATCTATACAAACAGAAATATCATGTTTGTTTGCCGCAGTTCCTCTAGCTTTCTCCCTAGAAAATACGAATGTGCAGAGCTGGTGTCTCCATGTGGCATCAACTAGTGTTTCCCAGCAAAAAATTAAATGTTCCCTGATAAAAAACATTCAAAACAATAAAGTCCGTTGATAATATCCGGAAAAAACAAACACACAGGCAGTAGCAATATCTGGGACTGAGTTAGCCAAAACACAACCGGATATTTCTGGTTTCATCCAGTCATATCTGGTCAAAGTGGTTTGGAATTCCTATGCAATGGACCGAGTAAATCCCTGTAAAAATGGTTTTGGAGAAAAGTAAAGTCTTTTCTTTTTGCAAGTGCATAAAATGTGATCTATACAAACAGAAATATCATGTTTTTTTGCGTCGTTCCTGTAGCTTTCTCCCTAGAAAATACGAATGTGCAGAGCTGGTGTCTCCACGTGGAGTCAACTAGTGTTTCTACGGTACAGAATTAAATGTTCCCACATAAAAAAAAACATCCAAAAGAAAAAGTCCGTTGATAATATCTGGAAAACACAAACACAGAGGCTTTCACAATATTTCGGGTTGAGTTAGCCATAACACAATTGGGTATTTCTGGTTACATCCGGTCATATCTGGTCAAAGTGGTGTGGAATTCCTAAGCAATGGACCAAGAAAATCACAGTAAAAATGGTTTTGGAGAAAAGCAAAGTCTGTTCCTTAGAAAAGTGCATAAAATGTCATCTATACAAACAGAAATATCATGTTTGTTTGCGGCAGTTCCTCTAGCTTCCTCCCTAGAAAATTAGAATGCGTAGAGCTCTGTCTCCATGTGGAGTCAACTAGTGTTTCCCAGCACAAAATTAAGTGTTCCCTGATAAAAAAACATGCAAAACAATAAAGTCCATTCATAATATCCAGAAAACACAAACACAGAGGCTGTAGCAATATCTGGGATTGAGTTAGCCAAAACACAACCGGATATTTCTGTTTTCATTAAGGTATATCCAGTCAAAGTGGTGTGGAATTCATACGCAATGGACCAAGAAAAATCGCAGTAGAAATGGTTTTGGAGAAAAGCAAAGGCTTTTCGTTAGAGAAGTATATAAAATATCATCTATACAAACAGAAATATCATGTTTGTTTGCCGCAGTTCCTCTAGCTTTCTCCCTAGAAAATACGAATGTGCAGAGCTGGTGTCTCCATGTGGCATCAACTAGTGTTTCCCAGCAAAAAATTAAATGTTCCCTGATAAAAAACATTCAAAACAATAAAGTCCGTTGATAATATCCGGAAAAAACAAACACACAGGCAGTAGCAATATCTGGGACTGAGTTAGCCAAAACACAACCGGATATTTCTGGTTTCATCCAGTCATATCTGGTCAAAGTGGTTTGGAATTCCTATGCAATGGACCGAGTAAATCCCTGTAAAAATGGTTTTGGAGAAAAGTAAAGTCTTTTCTTTTTGCAAGTGCATAAAATGTGATCTATACAAACAGAAATATCATGTTTGTTTGCCGCGTTCCTGTAGCTTTCTCCCTAGAAAATACGAATGTGCAGAGCTGGTGTCTCCACATGGAGTCAACTAGTGTTTCTACGGTACAGAATTAAATGTTCCCTCATAAAAAAAACATTCAAAAGAAAAAGTCCGTTGATAATATCTGGAAAACACAAACACAGAGGCTTTCACAATATTTCGGGTTGAGTTAGCCATAACACAATTGGGTATTTCTGGTTTCATCCGGTCATACCTGGTCAAAGTGGTGTGGAATTCCTATGCAATGGACCAAGAAAATCACAGTAAAAATGGTTTTGGAGAAAAGCAAAGTCTTTTCCTTAGGCAAGTGCATAAAATGTCATCTATACAAACAGAAATATCATGTTTGTTGGCCTCAGTTCCTCTAGCTTTCTCCCTAGAAAATTCAAATGTGTAGAGCTGGTGTCTCCATATGGAACCAATTGGTGATTCCCAGCACAAAATTAATTGTTCCCTGATAAAAAACATTCAAAACCATAAAGTCTGTTGATAATATCCAGAAAAATACAAACACAGAGGCTGTAGCAATATCTTGGATTGAGTTAGCCAAAACACAACCGGATATTTCTGTTATCATCCAGTCATATCCGGACAAAGTGGTGATGAATTCATATGCAATGGACCGAGAAAATCACAGTAAAAATGGTTTGGGAGAAAAGCAAAGTCTTTTCTGTAGGCAAGTGCGTAAAAGGTTATGTGTACAAACAAAAATATCATGATTGTTTGCCGCAGATCCTCTAGCTTTCTCCCTAGAAAATACGAATGTGTGGAGCTGGTGTCTCCATGTGGAACCAATTAGTGTTTCTACGGTACAAAATTAAATGTTCCCTGATAAAAAGATTCAAAACAATAAAGTCCATCCATAATATCCAGAAAACACAAACACAGAGGCTTTCACAATATTTCGGATTGAGTTAGCCAAAACACAACTGGATATTTCTGGTTTCATCTAGTAATATCCGGACAAAGTCCCGTGGAATTCGTATGCAATGGACTGAGCAAATGAGAGTAAAATGGTTTTGGAGAAAAGCAAAGTCTTTTCGTTAGGCAAGTAAATAAAATGTCATCTATACAAACAGAAATATCATGTTTGTTTGCGGCAGTTCCTCTAGCTTCCTCCCTAGAAAATTAGAATGCGTAGAGCTTGTGTCTCCCTGTGGAGTAAACTAGTGTTTCCCAGCACAAAATAAGTGTTCCCTGATAAAAAAAACATTCAAAACAATAAAGTCCATTCATAATATCCGGAAAACACAAACACAGAGGCTGTAGCAATATCTGGGATTGAGTTAGCCAAAACAAAACCGGATATTTCTGGTTTCATGCAGTCATATCCGGAAAAAGTGGTGTGGAATTCGTATACATTGGACCCAGACAATCACAGTAAAAATGGTTTTGGAGAAAAGCACAGTCTTTTCGTTAGGCAAGTGCATAAAATGTCATCTATACAAACAGAAATATCATGTTTGTTTGCGGCAGTTCCTCTAGCCTCCTCCCTAGAAAATTAGAATGCGTAGAGCTGGTGTCTCCATGTGGAGTCAACTAGTGTTTCCCAGCACAAAATAAGTGTTCCCTGATAAAAAAAACATTCAAAACAATAAAGTCCATTCATAATATCCGGAAAACACAAACACAGAGGCTGTAGCAATATCTGGGATTGAGTTAGCCAAAACACAACCGGATATTTCTGTTTTCATTAAGGTATATCCAGTCAAAGTGGTGTGGAATTCATACACAATGGACCAAGAAAAATCGCAGTAGAAATGGTTTTGGAGAAAAGCAAAGGCTTTTCGTTAGAGAAGTATATAAAATATCATCTATACAAACAGAAATATCATGTTTGTTTGCCGCAGTTCCTCTAGCTTTCTCCCTAGAAAATACGAATGTGCACAGCTGGTGTCTCCATGTGGCATCAACTAGTGTTTCCCAGCAAAAAATTAAATGTTCCCTGATAAAAAACATTCAAAACAATAAAGTCCGTTGATAATATCCGGAAAAAACAAACACACAGGCAGTAGCAATATCTGGGACTGAGTTAGCCAAAACACAACCGGATATTTCTGGTTTCATCCAGTCATATCTGGTCAAAGTGGTTTGGAATTCCTATGCAATGGACCGAGTAAATCCCTGTAAAAATGGTTTTGGAGAAAAGTAAAGTCTTTCCTTTTTCAAGTGCATAAAATGTGATCTATACAAACAGAAATATCATGTTTGTTTGCCGCGTTCCTGTAGCTTTCTCCCTAGAAAATACGAATGTGCAGAGCTGGTGTCTCCACGTGGAGTCAACTAGTGTTTCTACGGTACAGAATTAAATGTTCCCTCATAAAAAAAACATTCAAAAGAAAAAGTCCGTTGATAATATCTGGAAAACACAAACACAGAGGCTTTCACAATATTTCGGGTTGAGTTAGCCATAACACAATTGGGTATTTCTGATTTCATCCGGTCATACCTGGTCAAAGTGGTGTGGAATTCCTATGCAATGGACCAAGAAAATCACAGTAAAAATGGTTTTGGAGAAAAGCAAAGTCTTTTCCTTAGGCAAGTGCATAAAATGTCATCTATACAAACAGAAATATCATGTTTGTTGGCCTCAGTTCCTCTAGCTTTCTCCCTAGAAAATTCAAATGTGTAGAGCTGGTGTCTCCATATGGAACCAATTGGTGATTCCCAGCACAAAATTAATTGTTCCCTGATAAAAAACATTCAAAACCATAAAGTCTGTTGATAATATCCAGAAAAATACAAACACAGAGGCTGTAGCAATATCTTGGATTGAGTTAGCCAAAACACAACCGGATATTTCTGTTATCATCCAGTCATATCCGGACAAAGTGGTGATGAATTCATATGCAATGGACCGAGATAATCACAGTAAAAATGGTTTGGGAGAAAAGCAAAGTCTTTTCTGTAGGCAAGTGCGTAAAAGGTTATGTGTACAAACAAAAATATCATGATTGTTTGCCGCAGATCCTCTAGCTTTCTCCCTAGAAAATACGAATGTGTGGAGCTGGTGTCTCCATGTGGAACCAATTAGTGTTTCTACGGTACAAAATTAAATGTTCCCTGATAAAAAGATTCAAAACAATAAAGTCCATCCATAATATCCAGAAAACACAAACACAGAGGCTTTCACAATATTTCGGATTGAGTTAGCCAAAACACAACTGGATATTTCTGGTTTCATCTAGTAATATCCGGACAAAGTCCCGTGGAATTCCTATGCAATGGACTGAGCAAATGAGAGTAAAATGGTTTTGGAGAAAAGCAAAGTCTTTTCGTTAGGCAAGTAAATAAAATGTCATCTATACAAACAGAAATATCATGTTTGTTTGCGGCAGTTCCTCTAGCTTCCTCCCTAGAAAATTAGAATGCGTAGAGCTTGTGTCTCCCTGTGGAGTAAACTAGTGTTTCCCAGCACAAAATAAGTGTTCCCTGATAAAAAAAACATTCAAAACAATAAAGTCCATTCATAATATCCGGAAAACACAAACACAGAGGCTGTAGCAATATCTGGGATTGAGTTAGCCAAAACAAAACCGGATATTTCTGGTTTCATGCAGTCATATCCGGAAAAAGTGGTGTGGAATTCGTATACATTGGACCCAGACAATCACAGTAAAAATGGTTTTGGAGAAAAGCACAGTCTTTTCGTTAGGCAAGTGCATAAAATGTCATCTATACAAACAGAAATATCATGTTTGTTTGCGGCAGTTCCTCTAGCCTCCTCCCTAGAAAATTAGAATGCGTAGAGCTGGTGTCTCCATGTGGAGTCAACTAGTGTTTCCCAGCACAAAATAAGTGTTCCCTGATAAAAAAACATTCAAAACAATAAAGTCCATTCATAATATCCGGAAAACACAAACACAGAGGCTGTAGCAATATCTGGGGTTGAGTTAGCCAAAACACAACCGGATATTTCTGTTTTCATTAAGGTATATCCAGTCAAAGTGGTGTGGAATTCATACGCAATGGACCAAGAAAAATCGCAGTAGAAATGGTTTTGGAGAAAAGCAAAGGCTTTTCGTTAGAGAAGTATATAAAATATCATCTATACAAACAGAAATATCATGTTTGTTTGCCGCAGTTCCTCTAGCTTTCTCCCTAGAAAATACGAATGTGCAGAGCTGGTGTCTCCATGTGGCATCAACTAGTGTTTCCCAGCACAAAATTAAATGTTCCCTGATAAAAAACATTCAAAACAATAAAGTCCGTTGATAATATCCGGAAAAAACAAACACACAGGCAGTAGCAATATCTGGGACTGAGTTAGCCAAAACACAACCGGATATTTCTGGTTTCATCCAGTCATATCTGGTCAAAGTGGTTTGGAATTCCTATGCAATGGACCGAGTAAATCCCTGTAAAAATGGTTTTGGAGAAAAGTAAAGTCTTTTCTTTTTGCAAGTGCATAAAATGTGATCTATACAAACAGAAATATCATGTTTGTTTGCCGCGTTCCTGTAGCTTTCTCCCTAGAAAATACGAATGTGCAGAGCTGGTGTCTCCACGTGGAGTCAACTAGTGTTTCTACGGTACAGAATTAAATGTTCCCACATAAAAAAAAACATCCAAAAGAAAAAGTCCGTTGATAATATCTGGAAAACACAAACACAGAGGCTTTCACAATATTTCGGGTTGAGTTAGCCATAACACAATTGGGTATTTCTGGTTACATCCGGTCATATCTGGTCAAAGTGGTGTGGAATTCCTAAGCAATGGACCAAGAAAATCACAGTAAAAATGGTTTTGGAGAAAAGCAAAGTCTGTTCCTTAGACAAGTGCATAAAATGTCATCTATACAAACAGAAATATCATGTTTGTTTGCGGCAGTTGCTCTAGCTTCCTCCCTAGAAAATTAGAATGCGTAGAGCTGGTGTCTCCATGTGGAGTAAACTAGTGTTTCCCAGCACAAAATAAGTGTTCCCTGATAAAAAAAAACATTCAAAACAATAAAGTCCATTCATAATATCCGGAAAACACAAACACAGAGGCTGTAGCAATATCTGGGATTCAGTTAGCCAAAACAAAACCGGATATTTCTGGTTTCATCCAGTCATATCCGGAAAAAGTGGTGTGGAATTCGTATACATTGGACCCAGACAATCACAGTAAAAATGGTTTTGGAGAAAAGCACAGTCTTTTCTTTAGGCAAGTGCATAAAATGTCATCTATACAAACAGAAATATCATGTTTGTTTGCGGCAGTTCATCTAGCTCTCTCCCTAGAAAATACGAATGTGTAGAGCGGGAGTCTCCATGTGCAATCAACTAGTGTTTCCCAGCACCAATTTAATTATTTCCTGATTAAAAAAAACATTCAAAAAATAAAGTCTGTCCATAATATCCAGAAACAGAAACACAGAGCCTGTTGCAATATCTGGGAATGAGTTAGCCAAAACACAACCGGATATTTCTGGTTTCATCCAGTCATATCCGGACAAAGTTGTGTTGAAATCGCATGCAATGGACCGAGAAAATCACAGTAAACATGGTTTTGGAGAAAAGCAAAGTCTTTTCCTTAGGCAAGTGCATAAAATGTCATCTATACAAACAGAAATATCATGTTTGTTGGCCTCAGTTCCTCTAGCTTTCTCCCTAGAAAATACAAATGTGTAGAGCTGGTGTCTCCATATGGAACCAATTGGTGATTCCCAGCACAAAATTAATTGTTCCCTGATAAAAAACATTCAAAACCATAAAGTCTGTTGATAATATCCAGAAAAATACAAACACAGAGGCTGTAGCAATATCTTGGATTGAGTTAGCCAAAACACAACCGGATATTTCTGTTATCATCCAGTCATATCCGGACAAAGTGGTGATGAATTCATATGCAATGGACCGAGAAAATCACAGTAAAAATGGTTTGGGAGAAAAGCAAAGTCTTTTCTGTAGGCAAGTGCGTAAAAGGTTATGTGTACAAACAAAAATATCATGATTGTTTGCCGCAGATCCTCTAGCTTTCTCCCTAGAAAATACGAATGTGTGGAGCTGGTGTCTCCATGTGGAACCAATTAGTGTTTCTACGGTACAAAATTAAATGTTCCCTGATAAAAAGATTCAAAACAATAAAGTCCATCCATAATATCCAGAAAACACAAACACAGAGGCTTTCACAATATTTCGGATTGAGTTAGCCAAAACACAACTGGATATTTCTGGTTTCATCTAGTAATATCCGGACAAAGTCCCGTGGAATTCCTATGCAATGGACTGAGCAAATGAGAGTAAAATGGTTTTGGAGAAAAGCAAAGTCTTTTCGTTAGGCAAGTAAATAAAATGTCATCTATACAAACAGAAATATCATGTTTGTTTGCGGCAGTTCCTCTAGCTTCCTCCCTAGAAAATTAGAATGCGTAGAGCTTGTGTCTCCCTGTGGAGTAAACTAGTGTTTCCCAGCACAAAATAAGTGTTCCCTGATAAAAAAAACATTCAAAACAATAAAGTCCATTCATAATATCCGGAAAACACAAACACAGAGGCTGTAGCAATATCTGGGATTGAGTTAGCCAAAACAAAACCGGATATTTCTGGTTTCATGCAGTCATATCCGGAAAAAGTGGTGTGGAATTCGTATACATTGGACCCAGACAATCACAGTAAAAATGGTTTTGGAGAAAAGCACAGTCTTTTCGTTAGGCAAGTGCATAAAATGTCATCTATACAAACAGAAATATCATGTTTGTTTGCGGCAGTTCCTCTAGCCTCCTCCCTAGAAAATTAGAATGCGTAGAGCTGGTGTCTCCATGTGGAGTCAACTAGTGTTTCCCAGCACAAAATAAGTGTTCCCTGATAAAAAAACATTCAAAACAATAAAGTCCATTCATAATATCCGGAAAACACAAACACAGAGGCTGTAGCAATATCTGGGGTTGAGTTAGCCAAAACACAACCGGATATTTCTGTTTTCATTAAGGTATATCCAGTCAAAGTGGTGTGGAATTCATACGCAATGGACCAAGAAAAATCGCAGTAGAAATGGTTTTGGAGAAAAGCAAAGGCTTTTCGTTAGAGAAGTATATAAAATATCATCTATACAAACAGAAATATCATGTTTGTTTGCCGCAGTTCCTCTAGCTTTCTCCCTAGAAAATACGAATGTGCAGAGCTGGTGTCTCCATGTGGCATCAACTAGTGTTTCCCAGCACAAAATTAAATGTTCCCTGATAAAAAACATTCAAAACAATAAAGTCCGTTGATAATATCCGGAAAAAACAAACACACAGGCAGTAGCAATATCTGGGACTGAGTTAGCCAAAACACAACCGGATATTTCTGGTTTCATCCAGTCATATCTGGTCAAAGTGGTTTGGAATTCCTATGCAATGGACCGAGTAAATCCCTGTAAAAATGGTTTTGGAGAAAAGTAAAGTCTTTTCTTTTTGCAAGTGCATAAAATGTGATCTATACAAACAGAAATATCATGTTTGTTTGCCGCGTTCCTGTAGCTTTCTCCCTAGAAAATACGAATGTGCAGAGCTGGTGTCTCCACGTGGAGTCAACTAGTGTTTCTACGGTACAGAATTAAATGTTCCCACATAAAAAAAAACATCCAAAAGAAAAAGTCCGTTGATAATATCTGGAAAACACAAACACAGAGGCTTTCACAATATTTCGGGTTGAGTTAGCCATAACACAATTGGGTATTTCTGGTTACATCCGGTCATATCTGGTCAAAGTGGTGTGGAATTCCTAAGCAATGGACCAAGAAAATCACAGTAAAAATGGTTTTGGAGAAAAGCAAAGTCTGTTCCTTAGACAAGTGCATAAAATGTCATCTATACAAACAGAAATATCATGTTTGTTTGCGGCAGTTGCTCTAGCTTCCTCCCTAGAAAATTAGAATGCGTAGAGCTGGTGTCTCCATGTGGAGTAAACTAGTGTTTCCCAGCACAAAATAAGTGTTCCCTGATAAAAAAAAACATTCAAAACAATAAAGTCCATTCATAATATCCGGAAAACACAAACACAGAGGCTGTAGCAATATCTGGGATTCAGTTAGCCAAAACAAAACCGGATATTTCTGGTTTCATCCAGTCATATCCGGAAAAAGTGGTGTGGAATTCGTATACATTGGACCCAGACAATCACAGTAAAAATGGTTTTGGAGAAAAGCACAGTCTTTTCTTTAGGCAAGTGCATAAAATGTCATCTATACAAACAGAAATATCATGTTTGTTTGCGGCAGTTCATCTAGCTCTCTCCCTAGAAAATACGAATGTGTAGAGCGGGAGTCTCCATGTGCAATCAACTAGTGTTTCCCAGCACCAATTTAATTATTTCCTGATTAAAAAAAACATTCAAAAAATAAAGTCTGTCCATAATATCCAGAAACAGAAACACAGAGCCTGTTGCAATATCTGGGAATGAGTTAGCCAAAACACAACCGGATATTTCTGGTTTCATCCAGTCATATCCGGACAAAGTTGTGTTGAAATCGCATGCAATGGACCGAGAAAATCACAGTAAACATGGTTTTGGAGAAAAGCAAAGTCTTTTCCTTAGGCAAGTGCATAAAATGTCATCTATACAAACAGAAATATCATGTTTGTTGGCCTCAGTTCCTCTAGCTTTCTCCCTAGAAAATACAAATGTGTAGAGCTGGTGTCTCCATATGGAACCAATTGGTGATTCCCAGCACAAAATTAATTGTTCCCTGATAAAAAACATTCAAAACCATAAAGTCTGTTGATAATATCCAGAAAAATACAAACACAGAGGCTGTAGCAATATCTTGGATTGAGTTAGCCAAAACACAACCGGATATTTCTGTTATCATCCAGTCATATCCGGACAAAGTGGTGATGAATTCATATGCAATGGACCGAGAAAATCACAGTAAAAATGGTTTGGGAGAAAAGCAAAGTCTTTTCTGTAGGCAAGTGCGTAAAAGGTTATGTGTACAAACAAAAATATCATGATTGTTTGCCGCAGATCCTCTAGCTTTCTCCCTAGAAAATACGAATGTGTGGAGCTGGTGTCTCCATGTGGAACCAATTAGTGTTTCTACGGTACAAAATTAAATGTTCCCTGATAAAAAGATTCAAAACAATAAAGTCCATCCATAATATCCAGAAAACACAAACACAGAGGCTTTCACAATATTTCGGATTGAGTTAGCCAAAACACAACTGGATATTTCTGGTTTCATCTAGTAATATCCGGACAAAGTCCCGTGGAATTCGTATGCAATGGACTGAGCAAATGAGAGTAAAATGGTTTTGGAGAAAAGCAAAGTCTTTTCGTTAGGCAAGTAAATAAAATGTCATCTATACAAACAGAAATATCATGTTTGTTTGCGGCAGTTCCTCTAGCTTCCTCCCTAGAAAATTAGAATGCGTAGAGCTTGTGTCTCCCTGTGGAGTATACTAGTGTTTCGCAGCACAAAATAAGTGTTCCCTGATAAAAAAAAACATTCAAAACAATAAAGTCCATTCATAATATCCGGAAAACACAAACAGAGAGGCTGTAGCAATATCTGGGATTGAGTTAGCCAAAACAAAACCGGATATTTCTGGTTTCATGCAGTCATATCCGGAAAAAGTGGTGTGGAATTCGTATACATTGGACCCAGACAATAACAGTAAAAATGGTTTTGGAGAAAAGCACAGTCTTTTCGTTAGGCAAGTGCATAAAATGTCATCTATACAAACAGAAATATCATGTTTGTTTGCGGCAGTTCCTCTAGCCTCCTCCCTAGAAAATTAGAATGCGTAGAGCTGGTGTCTCCATGTGGAGTCAACTAGTGTTTCCCAGCACAAAATAAGTGTTCCCTGATAAAAAAACATTCAAAACAATAAAGTCCATTCATAATATCTGGAAAACACAAACACAGAGGCTGTAGCAATATCTGGGATTGAGTTAGCCAAAACACAACCGGATATTTCTGTTTTCATTAAGGTATATCCAGTCAAAGTGGTGTGGAATTCATACGCAATGGACCAAGAAAAATCGCAGTAGAAATGGTTTTGGAGAAAAGCAAAGGCTTTTCGTTAGAGAAGTATATAAAATATCATCTATACAAACAGAAATATCATGTTTGTTTGCCGCAGTTCCTCTAGCTTTCTCCCTAGAAAATACGAATGTGCAGAGCTGGTGTCTCCATGTGGCATCAACTAGTGTTTCCCAGCAAAAAATTAAATGTTCCCTGATAAAAAACATTCAAAACAATAAAGTCCGTTGATAATATCCGGAAAAAACAAACACACAGGCAGTAGCAATATCTGGGACTGAGTTAGCCAAAACACAACCGGATATTTCTGGTTTCATCCAGTCATATCTGGTCAAAGTGGTTTGGAATTCCTATGCAATGGACCGAGTAAATCCCTGTAAAAATGGTTTTGGAGAAAAGTAAAGTCTTTTCTTTTTGCAAGTGCATAAAATGTGATCTATACAAACAGAAATATCATGTTTTTTTGCGTCGTTCCTGTAGCTTTCTCCCTAGAAAATACGAATGTGCAGAGCTGGTGTCTCCACGTGGAGTCAACTAGTGTTTCTACGGTACAGAATTAAATGTTCCCACATAAAAAAAAACATCCAAAAGAAAAAGTCCGTTGATAATATCTGGAAAACACAAACACAGAGGCTTTCACAATATTTCGGGTTGAGTTAGCCATAACACAATTGGGTATTTCTGGTTACATCCGGTCATATCTGGTCAAAGTGGTGTGGAATTCCTAAGCAATGGACCAAGAAAATCACAGTAAAAATGGTTTTGGAGAAAAGCAAAGTCTGTTCCTTAGAAAAGTGCATAAAATGTCATCTATACAAACAGAAATATCATGTTTGTTTGCGGCAGTTCCTCTAGCTTCCTCCCTAGAAAATTAGAATGCGTAGAGCTCTGTCTCCATGTGGAGTCAACTAGTGTTTCCCAGCACAAAATTAAGTGTTCCCTGATAAAAAAACATGCAAAACAATAAAGTCCATTCATAATATCCAGAAAACACAAACACAGAGGCTGTAGCAATATCTGGGATTGAGTTAGCCAAAACACAACCGGATATTTCTGTTTTCATTAAGGTATATCCAGTCAAAGTGGTGTGGAATTCATACGCAATGGACCAAGAAAAATCGCAGTAGAAATGGTTTTGGAGAAAAGCAAAGGCTTTTCGTTAGAGAAGTATATAAAATATCATCTATACAAACAGAAATATCATGTTTGTTTGCCGCAGTTCCTCTAGCTTTCTCCCTAGAAAATACGAATGTGCAGAGCTGGTGTCTCCATGTGGCATCAACTAGTGTTTCCCAGCAAAAAATTAAATGTTCCCTGATAAAAAACATTCAAAACAATAAAGTCCGTTGATAATATCCGGAAAAAACAAACACACAGGCAGTAGCAATATCTGGGACTGAGTTAGCCAAAACACAACCGGATATTTCTGGTTTCATCCAGTCATATCTGGTCAAAGTGGTTTGGAATTCCTATGCAATGGACCGAGTAAATCCCTGTAAAAATGGTTTTGGAGAAAAGTAAAGTCTTTTCTTTTTGCAAGTGCATAAAATGTGATCTATACAAACAGAAATATCATGTTTGTTTGCCGCGTTCCTGTAGCTTTCTCCCTAGAAAATACGAATGTGCAGAGCTGGTGTCTCCACATGGAGTCAACTAGTGTTTCTACGGTACAGAATTAAATGTTCCCTCATAAAAAAAACATTCAAAAGAAAAAGTCCGTTGATAATATCTGGAAAACACAAACACAGAGGCTTTCACAATATTTCGGGTTGAGTTAGCCATAACACAATTGGGTATTTCTGGTTTCATCCGGTCATACCTGGTCAAAGTGGTGTGGAATTCCTATGCAATGGACCAAGAAAATCACAGTAAAAATGGTTTTGGAGAAAAGCAAAGTCTTTTCCTTAGGCAAGTGCATAAAATGTCATCTATACAAACAGAAATATCATGTTTGTTGGCCTCAGTTCCTCTAGCTTTCTCCCTAGAAAATTCAAATGTGTAGAGCTGGTGTCTCCATATGGAACCAATTGGTGATTCCCAGCACAAAATTAATTGTTCCCTGATAAAAAACATTCAAAACCATAAAGTCTGTTGATAATATCCAGAAAAATACAAACACAGAGGCTGTAGCAATATCTTGGATTGAGTTAGCCAAAACACAACCGGATATTTCTGTTATCATCCAGTCATATCCGGACAAAGTGGTGATGAATTCATATGCAATGGACCGAGAAAATCACAGTAAAAATGGTTTGGGAGAAAAGCAAAGTCTTTTCTGTAGGCAAGTGCGTAAAAGGTTATGTGTACAAACAAAAATATCATGATTGTTTGCCGCAGATCCTCTAGCTTTCTCCCTAGAAAATACGAATGTGTGGAGCTGGTGTCTCCATGTGGAACCAATTAGTGTTTCTACGGTACAAAATTAAATGTTCCCTGATAAAAAGATTCAAAACAATAAAGTCCATCCATAATATCCAGAAAACACAAACACAGAGGCTTTCACAATATTTCGGATTGAGTTAGCCAAAACACAACTGGATATTTCTGGTTTCATCTAGTAATATCCGGACAAAGTCCCGTGGAATTCGTATGCAATGGACTGAGCAAATGAGAGTAAAATGGTTTTGGAGAAAAGCAAAGTCTTTTCGTTAGGCAAGTAAATAAAATGTCATCTATACAAACAGAAATATCATGTTTGTTTGCGGCAGTTCCTCTAGCTTCCTCCCTAGAAAATTAGAATGCGTAGAGCTTGTGTCTCCCTGTGGAGTAAACTAGTGTTTCCCAGCACAAAATAAGTGTTCCCTGATAAAAAAAACATTCAAAACAATAAAGTCCATTCATAATATCCGGAAAACACAAACACAGAGGCTGTAGCAATATCTGGGATTGAGTTAGCCAAAACAAAACCGGATATTTCTGGTTTCATGCAGTCATATCCGGAAAAAGTGGTGTGGAATTCGTATACATTGGACCCAGACAATCACAGTAAAAATGGTTTTGGAGAAAAGCACAGTCTTTTCGTTAGGCAAGTGCATAAAATGTCATCTATACAAACAGAAATATCATGTTTGTTTGCGGCAGTTCCTCTAGCCTCCTCCCTAGAAAATTAGAATGCGTAGAGCTGGTGTCTCCATGTGGAGTCAACTAGTGTTTCCCAGCACAAAATAAGTGTTCCCTGATAAAAAAAACATTCAAAACAATAAAGTCCATTCATAATATCCGGAAAACACAAACACAGAGGCTGTAGCAATATCTGGGATTGAGTTAGCCAAAACACAACCGGATATTTCTGTTTTCATTAAGGTATATCCAGTCAAAGTGGTGTGGAATTCATACACAATGGACCAAGAAAAATCGCAGTAGAAATGGTTTTGGAGAAAAGCAAAGGCTTTTCGTTAGAGAAGTATATAAAATATCATCTATACAAACAGAAATATCATGTTTGTTTGCCGCAGTTCCTCTAGCTTTCTCCCTAGAAAATACGAATGTGCACAGCTGGTGTCTCCATGTGGCATCAACTAGTGTTTCCCAGCAAAAAATTAAATGTTCCCTGATAAAAAACATTCAAAACAATAAAGTCCGTTGATAATATCCGGAAAAAACAAACACACAGGCAGTAGCAATATCTGGGACTGAGTTAGCCAAAACACAACCGGATATTTCTGGTTTCATCCAGTCATATCTGGTCAAAGTGGTTTGGAATTCCTATGCAATGGACCGAGTAAATCCCTGTAAAAATGGTTTTGGAGAAAAGTAAAGTCTTTCCTTTTTCAAGTGCATAAAATGTGATCTATACAAACAGAAATATCATGTTTGTTTGCCGCGTTCCTGTAGCTTTCTCCCTAGAAAATACGAATGTGCAGAGCTGGTGTCTCCACGTGGAGTCAACTAGTGTTTCTACGGTACAGAATTAAATGTTCCCTCATAAAAAAAACATTCAAAAGAAAAAGTCCGTTGATAATATCTGGAAAACACAAACACAGAGGCTTTCACAATATTTCGGGTTGAGTTAGCCATAACACAATTGGGTATTTCTGATTTCATCCGGTCATACCTGGTCAAAGTGGTGTGGAATTCCTATGCAATGGACCAAGAAAATCACAGTAAAAATGGTTTTGGAGAAAAGCAAAGTCTTTTCCTTAGGCAAGTGCATAAAATGTCATCTATACAAACAGAAATATCATGTTTGTTGGCCTCAGTTCCTCTAGCTTTCTCCCTAGAAAATTCAAATGTGTAGAGCTGGTGTCTCCATATGGAACCAATTGGTGATTCCCAGCACAAAATTAATTGTTCCCTGATAAAAAACATTCAAAACCATAAAGTCTGTTGATAATATCCAGAAAAATACAAACACAGAGGCTGTAGCAATATCTTGGATTGAGTTAGCCAAAACACAACCGGATATTTCTGTTATCATCCAGTCATATCCGGACAAAGTGGTGATGAATTCATATGCAATGGACCGAGATAATCACAGTAAAAATGGTTTGGGAGAAAAGCAAAGTCTTTTCTGTAGGCAAGTGCGTAAAAGGTTATGTGTACAAACAAAAATATCATGATTGTTTGCCGCAGATCCTCTAGCTTTCTCCCTAGAAAATACGAATGTGTGGAGCTGGTGTCTCCATGTGGAACCAATTAGTGTTTCTACGGTACAAAATTAAATGTTCCCTGATAAAAAGATTCAAAACAATAAAGTCCATCCATAATATCCAGAAAACACAAACACAGAGGCTTTCACAATATTTCGGATTGAGTTAGCCAAAACACAACTGGATATTTCTGGTTTCATCTAGTAATATCCGGACAAAGTCCCGTGGAATTCCTATGCAATGGACTGAGCAAATGAGAGTAAAATGGTTTTGGAGAAAAGCAAAGTCTTTTCGTTAGGCAAGTAAATAAAATGTCATCTATACAAACAGAAATATCATGTTTGTTTGCGGCAGTTCCTCTAGCTTCCTCCCTAGAAAATTAGAATGCGTAGAGCTTGTGTCTCCCTGTGGAGTAAACTAGTGTTTCCCAGCACAAAATAAGTGTTCCCTGATAAAAAAAACATTCAAAACAATAAAGTCCATTCATAATATCCGGAAAACACAAACACAGAGGCTGTAGCAATATCTGGGATTGAGTTAGCCAAAACAAAACCGGATATTTCTGGTTTCATGCAGTCATATCCGGAAAAAGTGGTGTGGAATTCGTATACATTGGACCCAGACAATCACAGTAAAAATGGTTTTGGAGAAAAGCACAGTCTTTTCGTTAGGCAAGTGCATAAAATGTCATCTATACAAACAGAAATATCATGTTTGTTTGCGGCAGTTCCTCTAGCCTCCTCCCTAGAAAATTAGAATGCGTAGAGCTGGTGTCTCCATGTGGAGTCAACTAGTGTTTCCCAGCACAAAATAAGTGTTCCCTGATAAAAAAACATTCAAAACAATAAAGTCCATTCATAATATCCGGAAAACACAAACACAGAGGCTGTAGCAATATCTGGGGTTGAGTTAGCCAAAACACAACCGGATATTTCTGTTTTCATTAAGGTATATCCAGTCAAAGTGGTGTGGAATTCATACGCAATGGACCAAGAAAAATCGCAGTAGAAATGGTTTTGGAGAAAAGCAAAGGCTTTTCGTTAGAGAAGTATATAAAATATCATCTATACAAACAGAAATATCATGTTTGTTTGCCGCAGTTCCTCTAGCTTTCTCCCTAGAAAATACGAATGTGCAGAGCTGGTGTCTCCATGTGGCATCAACTAGTGTTTCCCAGCACAAAATTAAATGTTCCCTGATAAAAAACATTCAAAACAATAAAGTCCGTTGATAATATCCGGAAAAAACAAACACACAGGCAGTAGCAATATCTGGGACTGAGTTAGCCAAAACACAACCGGATATTTCTGGTTTCATCCAGTCATATCTGGTCAAAGTGGTTTGGAATTCCTATGCAATGGACCGAGTAAATCCCTGTAAAAATGGTTTTGGAGAAAAGTAAAGTCTTTTCTTTTTGCAAGTGCATAAAATGTGATCTATACAAACAGAAATATCATGTTTGTTTGCCGCGTTCCTGTAGCTTTCTCCCTAGAAAATACGAATGTGCAGAGCTGGTGTCTCCACGTGGAGTCAACTAGTGTTTCTACGGTACAGAATTAAATGTTCCCACATAAAAAAAAACATCCAAAAGAAAAAGTCCGTTGATAATATCTGGAAAACACAAACACAGAGGCTTTCACAATATTTCGGGTTGAGTTAGCCATAACACAATTGGGTATTTCTGGTTACATCCGGTCATATCTGGTCAAAGTGGTGTGGAATTCCTAAGCAATGGACCAAGAAAATCACAGTAAAAATGGTTTTGGAGAAAAGCAAAGTCTGTTCCTTAGACAAGTGCATAAAATGTCATCTATACAAACAGAAATATCATGTTTGTTTGCGGCAGTTGCTCTAGCTTCCTCCCTAGAAAATTAGAATGCGTAGAGCTGGTGTCTCCATGTGGAGTAAACTAGTGTTTCCCAGCACAAAATAAGTGTTCCCTGATAAAAAAAAACATTCAAAACAATAAAGTCCATTCATAATATCCGGAAAACACAAACACAGAGGCTGTAGCAATATCTGGGATTCAGTTAGCCAAAACAAAACCGGATATTTCTGGTTTCATCCAGTCATATCCGGAAAAAGTGGTGTGGAATTCGTATACATTGGACCCAGACAATCACAGTAAAAATGGTTTTGGAGAAAAGCACAGTCTTTTCTTTAGGCAAGTGCATAAAATGTCATCTATACAAACAGAAATATCATGTTTGTTTGCGGCAGTTCATCTAGCTCTCTCCCTAGAAAATACGAATGTGTAGAGCGGGAGTCTCCATGTGCAATCAACTAGTGTTTCCCAGCACAAATTTAATTATTTCCTGATTAAAAAAACATTCAAAAAATAAAGTCTGTCCATAATATCCAGAAACAGAAACACAGAGCCTGTTGCAATATCTGGGAATGAGTTAGCCAAAACACAACCGGATATTTCTGGTTTCATCCAGTCATATCCGGACAAAGTTGTGTTGAAATCGCATGCAATGGACCGAGAAAATCACAGTAAACATGGTTTTGGAGAAAAGCAAAGTCTTTTCCTTAGGCAAGTGCATAAAATGTCATCTATACAAACAGAAATATCATGTTTGTTGGCCTCAGTTCCTCTAGCTTTCTCCCTAGAAAATACAAATGTGTAGAGCTGGTGTCTCCATATGGAACCAATTGGTGATTCCCAGCACAAAATTAATTGTTCCCTGATAAAAAACATTCAAAACCATAAAGTCTGTTGATAATATCCAGAAAAATACAAACACAGAGGCTGTAGCAATATCTTGGATTGAGTTAGCCAAAACACAACCGGATATTTCTGTTATCATCCAGTCATATCCGGACAAAGTGGTGATGAATTCATATGCAATGGACCGAGATAATCACAGTAAAAATGGTTTGGGAGAAAAGCAAAGTCTTTTCTGTAGGCAAGTGCGTAAAAGGTTATGTGTACAAACAAAAATATCATGATTGTTTGCCGCAGATCCTCTAGCTTTCTCCCTAGAAAATACGAATGTGTGGAGCTGGTGTCTCCATGTGGAACCAATTAGTGTTTCTACGGTACAAAATTAAATGTTCCCTGATAAAAAGATTCAAAACAATAAAGTCCATCCATAATATCCAGAAAACACAAACACAGAGGCTTTCACGATATTTCGGATTGAGTTAGCCAAAACACAACTGGATATTTCTGGTTTCATCTAGTAATATCCGGACAAAGTCCCGTGGAATTCGTATGCAATGGACTGAGCAAATGAGAGTAAAATGGTTTTGGAGAAAAGCAAAGTCTTTTCGTTAGGCAAGTGCATCAAATGTCATCTATACAAACAGAAATATCATGTTTGTTTGCGGCAGTTCCTCTAGCTTCCTCCCTAGAAAATTAGAATGCGTAGAGCTGGTGTCTCCATGTGGAGTCAACTAGTGTTTCCCAGCACAAAATTAAGTGTTCCCTGATAAAAAAAACATTCAAAACAATAAAGTCCATTCATAATATCCAGAAAACACAAACACAGAGGCTGTAGCAATATCTGGGATTGAGTTAGCCAAAACACAACCGGATATTTCTGTTTTCATTAAGGTATATCCAGTCAAAGTGGTGTGGAATTCATACGCATTGGACCAAGAAAAATCGCAGTAGAAATGGTTTTGGAGAAAAGCAAAGGCTTTTCGTTAGAGAAGTATATAAAATATCATCTATACAAACAGAAATATCATGTTTGTTTGCCGCAGTTCCTCTAGCTTTCTCCCTAGAAAATACGAATGTGCAGAGCTGGTGTCTCCATGTGGCATCAACTAGTGTTTCCCAGCAAAAAATTAAATGTTCCCTGATAAAAAACATTCAAAACAATAAAGTCCGTTGATAATATCCGGAAAAAACAAACACACAGGCAGTAGCAATATCTGGGACTGAGTTAGCCAAAACACAACCGGATATTTCTGGTTTCATCCAGTCATATCTGGTCAAAGTGGTTTGGAATTCCTATGCAATGGACCGAGTAAATCCCTGTAAAAATGGTTTTGGAGAAAAGTAAAGTCTTTTCTTTTTGCAAGTGCATAAAATGTGATCTATACAAACAGAAATATCATGTTTGTTTGCCGCGTTCCTGTAGCTTTCTCCCTAGAAAATACGAATGTGCAGAGCTGGTGTCTCCACGTGGAGTCAACTAGTGTTTCTACGGTACAGAATTAAATGTTCCCTCATAAAAAAAACATTCAAAAGAAAAAGTCCGTTGATAATATCTGGAAAACACAAACACAGAGGCTTTCACAATATTTCGGGTTGAGTTAGCCATAACACAATTGGGTATTTCTGGTTTCATCCGGTCATACCTGGTCAAAGTGGTGTGGAATTCCTATGCAATGGACCAAGAAAATCACAGTAAAAATGGTTTTGGAGAAAAGCAAAGTCTGTTCCTTAGACAAGTGCATAAAATGTCATCTATACAAACAGAAATATCATGTTTGTTTGCGGCAGTTCATCTAGCTCTCTCCCTAGAAAATACGAATGTGTAGAGCGGGAGTCTCCATGTGCAATCAACTAGTGTTTCCCAGCACAAACTTAATTATTTCCTGATAAAAAGACATTCAAAAAATAAAGTCTGTCCATAATATCCAGAAACAGAGACACAGAGCCTGTTGCAATATCTGGGAATGAGTTAGCCAAAACACAACCGGATATTTCTGGTTTCATCCAGTCATATCCGGACAAAGTTGTGTTGAAATCGCATGCAATGGACCGAGAAAATCACAGTAAACATGGTTTTGGAGAAAAGCAAAGTCTTTTCCTTAGGCAAGTGCATAAAATGTCATCTATACAAACAGAAATATCATGTTTGTTGGCCTCAGTTCCTCTAGCTTTCTCCCTAGAAAATTCAAATGTGTAGAGCTGGTGTCTCCATATGGAACCAATTAGTGATTCCCAGCACAAAATTAATTGTTCCCTGATAAAAAACATTCAAAACCATAAAGTCTGTTGATAATATCCAGAAAAATACAAACACAGAGGCTGTAGCAATATCTCAGATTGAGTTAGACAAAACACAACCGGATATTTCTGTTATCATCCAGTCATATCCGGACAAAGTGGTGATGAATTCATATGCAATGGACCGAGAAAATCACAGTAAAAATGGTTTGGGAGAAAAGCAAAGTCTTTTCTTTAGGCAAGTGCGTAAAAGGTTATGTGTACAAACAAAAATATCATGATTGTTTGCCGCAGATCCTCTAGCTTTCTCCCTAGAAAATACGAATGTGTGGAGCTGGTGTCTCCATGTGGAACCAATTAGTGTTTCTACGGTACAAAATTAAATGTTCCCTGATAAAAAGATTCAAAACAATAAAGTCCATCCATAATATCCAGAAAACACAAACACAGAGGCTTTCACAATATTTCGGATTGAGTTAGCCAAAACACAACTGGATATTTCTGGTTTCATCTAGTAATATCCGGACAAAGTCCCGTGGAATTCGTATGCAATGGACTGAGCAAATGAGAGTAAAATGGTTTTGGAGAAAAGCAAAGTCTTTTCGTTAGGCAAGTGCATAAAATGTCATCTATACAAACAGAAATATCATGTTTGTTTGCAGCAGTTCCTCTAGCTTCCTCCCTAGAAAATTAGAATGTGTAGAGCTGGTGTCTCCATGTGGAGTCAACTAGTGTTTCCCAGCACAAAATTAAGTGTTCCCTGATAAAAAAACATTCAAAACAATAAAGTCCATTCATAATATCCGGAAAACACAAACACAGAGGCTGTAGCAATATCTGGGATTGAGTTAGCCAAAACACAACCGGATATTTCTGTTTTCATTAAGGTATATCCAGTCAAAGTGGTGTGGAATTCATACGCAATGCACCAAGAAAAATCGCAGTAGAAATGGTTTTGGAGAAAAGCAAAGGCTTTTCGTTAGAGAAGTATATAAAATATCATCTATACAAACAGAAATATCATGTTTGTTTGCCGCAGTTCCTCTAGCTTTCTCCCTTGAAAATACGGATGTGCAGAGCTGGTGTCTCCATGTGGCATCAACTAGTGTTTCCCAGCAAAAAATTAAATGTTCCCTGATAAAAAACATTCAAAACAATAAAGTCCGTTGATAATATCCGGAAAAAAACAAACACACAGGCAGTAGCAATATCTGGGACTGAGTTAGCCAAAACACAACCGGATATTTCTGGTTTCATCCAGTCATATCTGGTCAAAGTGGTTTGGAATTCCTATGCAATGGACCAAGTAAATCCCTGTAAAAATGGTTTTGGAGAAAAGTAAAGTCTTTTCTTTTTGCAAGTGCATAAAATGTGATCTATACAAACAGAAATATCATGTTTTGTTTGCCGCGTTCCTGTAGCTTTCTCCCTAGAAAATACGAATGTGCAGAGCTGGTGTCTCCACGTGGAGTCAACTAGTGTTTCTACGGTACAGAATTAAATGTTCCCTCATAAAAAAAAACATTCAAAAGAAAAAGTCCGTTGATAATATCTGGAAAACACAAACACAGAGGCTTTCACAATATTTCGGGTTGAGTTAGCCATAACACAATTGGGTATTTCTGGTTACATCCGGTCATACCTGGTCAAAGTGGTGTGGAATTCCTATGCAATGGACCAAGAAAATCACAGTAAAAATGGTTTTGGAGAAAAGCAAAGTCTGTTCCTTAGACAAGTGCATAAAATGTCATCTATACAAACAGAAATATCATGTTTGTTTGTGGCAGTTCATCTAGCTCTCTCCCTAGAAAATACGAATGTGTAGAGTGGGAGTCTCCATGTGCAATCAACTAGTGTTTCCCAGCACAAACTTAATTATTTCCTGATAAAAAAACATTCAAAAAATAAAGTCTGTCCATAATATCCAGAAACAGAAACACAGAGCCTGTTGCAATATCTGGGAATGAGTTAGCCAAAACACAACCGGATATTTCTGGTTTCACCCAGTCATATCCGGACAAAGTTGTGTTGAAATCGCATGCAATGGACCGAGAAAATCACAGTAAAAATGGTTTTGGAGAAAAGCAAAGTCTTTTCTTAGGCAAGTGCATAAAATGTCATCTATACAAACAGAAATATCATGTTTGTTTCCTGCAGTTCCTCTAGCATTCACCCTAGAAAATAGGAATGTGTAGAGCTGGTGTCTCCATGTGGAACCAATTAGTGTTTCCCAGCACAAAATTAAATGTTCCCTGATAAAAAATATTCAAAACAGTAAAGTCCGTTGAAAATATCCAGAAATCACAAACACAGAATCTGACACAATATCTCAGATTGAGATAGTCAAAACACAACCGGTTATTTCTGGTTTCATCCAGTCATATCCGGAAAAAGTGGTGTGGAATTCGTATACATTGGACCCAGACAATCACAGTAAAAATGGTTTTGGAGAAAAGCACAGTCTTTTCTTTAGGCAAGTGCATAAAATGTCATCTATACAAACAGAAATATCATGTTTGTTTGCGGCAGTTCATCTAGCTCTCTCCCTAGAAAATACGAATGTGTAGAGCGGGAGTCTCCATGTGCAATCAACTAGTGTTTCCCAGCACAAACTTAATTATTTCCTGATTAAAAAAAAAACATTCAAAAAATGAAGTCTGTCCATAATATCCAGAAACAGAAACACAGAGCCTGTTGCAATATCTGGGAATGAGTTAGCCAAAACACAACCGGATATTTCTGGTTTCATCCAGTCATATCCGGACAAAGTTGTGTTGAAATCGCATGCAATGGACCGAGAAAATCACAGTAAACATGGTTTTGGAGAAAAGCAAAGTCTTTTCCTTAGGCAAGTGCATAAAATGTCATCTATACAAACAGAAATATCATGTTTGTTGGCCTCAGTTCCTCTAGCTTTCTCCCTAGAAAATTTAAATGTGTAGAGCTGGTGTCTCCATATGGAACCAATTAGTGATTCCCAGCACAAAATTAATTGTTCCCTGATAAAAAACATTCAAAACCATAAAGTCTGTTGATAATATCCAGAAAAATACAAACACAGAGGCTGCAGCAATATCTCAGATTGAGTTAGCCAAAACACAACCGGATATTTCTGTTATCATCCAGTCATATCCGGACAAAGTGGTGATGAATTCATATGCAATGGACTGAGAAACTCACAGTAAAAATGGTTTGGGAGAAAAGCAAAGTCTTTTCTTTAGGCAAGTGCGTAAAAGGTTATGTGTACAAACAAAAATATCATGATTGTTTGCCACAGATCCTCTAGCTTTCTCCCTAGAAAATACGAATGTGTGGAGCTGGTGTCTCCATGTGGAACCAATTAGTGTTTCTACGGTACAAAATTAAATGTTCCCTGATAAAAAGATTCAAAACAATAAAGTCCATCCATAATATCCAGAAAACACAAACACAGAGGCTTTCACAATATTTCGGATTGAGTTAGCCAAAACACAACTGGATATTTCTGGTTTCATCTAGTAATATCCGGACAAAGTCCCGTGGAATTCGTATGCAATGACTGAGCAAATGAGAGTAAAATGGTTTTGGAGAAAAGCAAAGTCTTTTCGTTAGGCAAGTGCATAAAATGTCATCTATACAAACAGAAATATCATGTTTGTTTGCGGCAGTTCCTCTAGCCTCCTCCCTAGAAAATTAGAATGCGTAGAGCTGGTGTCTCCATGTGGAGTCAACTAGTGTTTCCCAGCACAAAATAAGTTTTCCCTGATAAAAAAACATTCAAAACAATAAAGTCCATTCATAATATCCAGAAAACACAAACACAGGGGCTGTAGCAATATCTGGGATTGAGTTAGCCAAAACACAACCGGATATTTCTGTTTTCATTAAGGTATATCCAGTCAAAGTGGTGTGGAATTCATACGCAACGGACCAAGAAAAATCGCAGTAGAAATGGTTTTGGAGAAAAGCAAAGGCTTTTCGTTAGAGAAGTATATAAAATATCATCTATACAAACAGAAATATCATGTTTGTTTGCAGCAGTTCCTCTAGCTTTCTCCCTAGAAAATACGAATGTGCAGAGCTGGTGTCTCCATGTGGCATCAACTAGTGTTTCCCAGCAAAAAATTAAATGTTCCCTGATAAAAAACATTCAAAACAATAAAGTCCGTTGATAATATCCGGAAAAAACAAACACACAGGCAGTAGCAATATCTGGGACTGAGTTAGCCAAAACACAACCGGATATTTCTGGTTTCATCCAGTCATATCTGGTCAAAGTGGTTTGGAATTCCTATGCAATGGACCGAGTAAATCCCTGTAAAAATGGTTTTGGAGAAAAGTAAAGTCTTTTCTTTTTGCAAGTGCATAAAATGTGATCTATACAAACAGAAATATCATGTTTGTTTGCCGCGTTCCTGTAGCTTTCTCCCTAGAAAATACGAATGTGCAGAGCTGGTGTCTCCACGTGGAGTCAACTAGTGTTTCTACGGTACAGAATTAAATGTTCCCTCATAAAAAAAAAAACATTCAAAAGAAAAAGTCCGTTGATAACATCTGGAAAACACAAACACAGAGGCTTTCACAATATTTCGGGTTGAGTTAGCCATAACACAATTGGGTATTTCTGGTTTCATCCGGTCATACCTGGTCAAAGTGGTGTGGAATTCCTATGCAATGGACCAAGAAAATCACAGTAAAAATGGTTTTGGAGAAAAGCAAAGTCTGTTCCTTAGAAAAGTGCATAAAATGTCATCTATACAAACAGAAATATCATGTTTGTTTCCTGCAGTTCCTCTAGCATTCACCCTAGAAAATAGGAATGTGTAGAGCTGGTGTCTCCATGTGGAACCAATTAGTGTTTCCCAGCACAAAATTAAATGTTCCCTGATAAAAAATATTCAAAACAGTAAAGTCCGTTGATAATATCCAGAAATCACAAACACAGAATCTGACGCAATATCTCAGATTGAGATAGTCAAAACACAACCGGTTATTTCTGGTTTCATCCAGTCATATCCGGAAAAAGTGGTGTGGAATTCGTATACATTGGACCCAGACAATCACAGTAAAAATGGTTTTGGAGAAAAGCACAGTCTTTTCTTTAGGCAAGTGCATAAAATGTCATCTATACAAACAGAAATATCATGTTTGTTTGCGGCAGTTCATCTAGCTCTCTCCCTAGAAAATACGAATGTGTAGAGCGGGAGTCTCCCTGTGCAATCAACTAGTGTTTCCCAGCACAAACTTAATTATTTCCTGATAAAAAACATTCAAAAAATAAAGTCTGTCCATAATATCCAGAAACAGAAACACAGAGCCTGTTGCAATATCTGGGAATGAGTTAGCCAAAACACAACCGGATATTTCTGGTTTCATCCAGTCATATCCGGACAAAGTTGTGTTGAAATCGCATGCAATGGACCGAGAAAATCACAGTAAAAATGGTTTTGGAGAAAAGCAAAGTCTTTTCCTTAGGCAAGTGCATAAAATGTCATCTATACAAACAGAAATATCATGTTTGTTGGCCTCAGTTCCTCTAGCTTTCTCCCTAGAAAATTCAAATGTGTAGAGCTGGTGTCTCCATATGGAACCAATTAGTGATTCCCAGCACAAAATTAATTGTTCCCTGATAAAAAACATTCAAAACCATAAAGTCTGTTGATAATATCCAGAAAAATACAAACACAGAGGCTGTAGCAATATCTTGGATTGAGTTAGCCAAAACACAACCGGATATTTCTGTTATCATCCAGTCATATCCGGACAAAGTGGTGATGAATTCATATGCAATGGACCGAGAAAATCACAGTAAAAATGGTTTGGGAGAAAAGCAAAGTCTTTTCTTTAGTCAAGTGCATAAAAGGTTATGTGTACAAACAAAAATATCATGATTGTTTGCCACAGATCCTCTAGCTTTCTCCCTAGAAAATACGAATGTGTGGAGCTGGTGTCTCCATGTGGAACCAATTAGTGTTTCTACGGTACAAAATTAAATGTTCCCTGATAAAAAGATTCAAAACAATAAAGTCCATCCATAATATCCAGAAAACACAAACACAGAGGCTTTCACAATATTTCGGATTGAGTTAGCCAAAACACAACTGGATATTTCTGGTTTCATCTAGTAATATCCGGACAAAGTCCCATGGAATTCGTATGCAATGGACTGAGCAAATGAGAGTAAAATGGTTTTGGAGAAAAGCAAAGTCTTTTCGTTAGGCAAGTGCATAAAATGTCATCTATACAAACAGAAATATCATGTTTGTTTGCGGCAGTTCCTCTAGCTTCCTCCCTAGAAAATTAGAATGCGTAGAGCTGGTGTCTCCATGTAGAGTCAACTAGTGTTTCCCAGCACAAAATTAAGTGTTCCCTGATAAAAAAAACATTCAAAACAATAAAGTCCATTCATAATATCCGGAAAACACAAACACAGAGGCTGTAGCAATATCTGGGATTGAGTTAGCCAAAACACAACCGGATATTTCTGTTTTCATTAAGTTATATCCAGTCAAACGGGTGTGGAATTCATACGCAACGGACCAAGAAAAATCGCAGTAGAAATGGTTTTGGAGAAAAGAAAAGGCTTTTCGTTAGAGAAGTATATAAAATATCATCTATACAAACAGAAATATCATGTTTGTTTGCCGCAGTTCCTCTAGCTTTCTCCCTAGAAAATACGAATGTGCAGAGCTGGTGTCTCCATGTGGCATCAACTAGTGTTTCCCAGCACAAAATTAAATGTTCCCTGATAAAAAACATTCAAAACAATAAAGTCCGTTGATAATATCCGGAAAAAACAAACACACAGGCAGTAGCAATATCTGGGACTGAGTTAGCCAAAACACAACCGGATATTTCTGGTTTCATCCAGTCATATCCGGACAAAGTTGTGTTGAAATCGCATGCAATGGACCGAGAAAATCACAGTAAAAATGGTTTTGGAGAAAAGCAAAGTCTTTTCCTTAGGCAAGTGCATAAAATGTCATCTATACAAACAGAAATATCATGTTTGTTTCCTGCAGTTCCTCTAGCATTCACCCTAGAAAATAGGAATGTGTAGAGCTGGTGTCTCCATGTGGAACCAATTAGTGATTCCCAGCACAAAATTAATTGTTCCCTGATAAAAAACATTCAAAACCATAAAGTCTGTTGATAATATCCAGAAAAATACAAACACAGAGGCTGTAGCAATATCTTGGATTGAGTTAGCCAAAACACAACCGGATATTTCTGTTATCATCCAGTCATATCCGGACAAAGTGGTGATGAATTCATATGCAATGGACCGAGAAAATCACAGTAAAAATGGTTTGGGAGAAAAGCAAAGTCTTTTCTGTAGGCAAGTGCGTAAAAGGTTATGTGTACAAACAAAAATATCATGATTGTTTGCCGCAGATCCTCTAGCTTTCTCCCTAGAAAATACGAATGTGTGGAGCTGGTGTCTCCATGTGGAACCAATTAGTGTTTCTACGGTACAAAATTAAATGTTCCCTGATAAAAAGATTCAAAACAATAAAGTCCATCCATAATATCCAGAAAACACAAACACAGAGGCTTTCACAATATTTCGGATTGAGTTAGCCAAAACACAACCGGATATTTCTGTTTTCATTAAGGTATATCCAGTCAAAGTGGTGTGGAATTCATACGCAATGGAGGAGCGGCAAGATGGCGGAATAGGAAGGGAGCACATTGATAGTTCAGCAAGACACATAGGTTAATAAAAGTGGAGATACTGCAGGGTCAAGGAAGAGTAGGGGAAGAAACAGCAGCGGAAACTCTTCCGGAACTAGTGATTCACAGTGGACCTGCATGGAGAGCGTGGAAGCCCAAGTTCGGGACACCAGCGGCAGACTCAACACACCAGCGCTGGAATGCGAGGTGAGCTGAACCTCAATAGCCCGAGACATCGGTGGGCAAGTGGAAAGAGGAGACTAGAGGGAACGAGGCTTGAAACTCCGTGGGGAAAAGTTCACCAGGCTAACTAGAAGAGAGAGAGGAAAAAAAAAAGTGACCGATACGGACACGAGTTTCTCTCTCTCCGCTCACACCTCCAAGGCGAGCAAGACAAAGAGCAGGAGCCATTTTGGACATACGTCATAAGCAGGGCGACCTCAGGTCTGCACCAGCCCTGATCCTAGCAGAAAAACTTGACTCTGGGGGAAGGGGTGAAATAACAGGAGATTAGCATCTAACTTGGCAACCCAGTGGGAGACTGCAGGAGAATTGGAGCCCACACTGAGGGCAGCAGAGATTCCCTGTGTGGTCCTTGGGAAAGAGCTTCCAATCTCTGGCTCCTGTGGGTATATCATTCGCCTGCTAACTACCTCCAATTACGTTCAGCTGTGCGGAATTACTTCCCTTTTGAATCAAAAAAAAAAAAGAAAAAAAAAGAAAGAGATTTACCACGCCTAACCTGGGAGTGTCATCTTTGACACACCCTCAACCCTGAGGAACCAAACACAGCTCTCAGTCCACACTCATCTCAAGCCTCTAAGGCTCCACCGAAAGCAGACAGTCCACTTAATATAGAGCCATAGTGTAACAAGAAAAAACACCACAGTGAAGAAACCAAATATCTCCAATATGCCATACAACAAACGCAAAAACCGAGGTAACAAGAACAAGGAAGACACTATGACGCCCCCAAATGAAAAAGACACCCCAATTCAAGATTATGAAGATGATGAGACAGAAGAAATCCAAGAAGCAGATCTCAAAAAATTGATAAGAACATTAAGAAGTTCTCAAAACCAAATTCTTGAACTACAGAAATCCTTAATGGACAAGATAGAAAATCTCTCTCATGAAAATGAAATATTAAGGAGGAATCAAAATGAAATGAAACAACTAGTAGAACATGAAACTGTGATAGTGACAAAAAACCACAATGAAATGAAGAACTCAATAGATCAAATGACAAACACATTAGAGAGCCTTAAAAACAGAATGGGCAAAGCAGAAGAGAGAATATCAGACTTAGAAGACAGAGAACAGGAAAGGAAACAGGCAAACCAAAGAAAAGAAGAAGAAATTAGAAATCTAAAAAATATTGTCGGGAATCTACAGGATACTATTAAAAAACCTAATATTCGGGTTCTAGGAGTTCCTGAAGGCATGGAGAGGAAGAAAGGATTAGAAGGCATTTTCAGTGAGATACTAGCAGAAAATTTCCCAGGTTTGGAGAAGGACAGAGACATCTTAGTACAGGAAGCTTATAGAACCCATAATAAACATGACCAAAAGAGATCCTCACCACGACACATTGTAATCAAACTCACCACAGTGAAACACAAAGAAAAGATTCTAAATGGTGCAAGAGAGAAACGTCAGATTACTCTCAGAGGATCTCCAATTAGACTCACAGCAGACTTCTCATCAGAAACCCTACAAGCTAGAAGGGAATGGCGAGATATAGCCCAGGTACTAAGAGAGAAAAACTGCCAGCCCAGAATATTATATCCTGCAAAGCTCTCATTTGTGAATGAAGGTGAAATTAAGACTTTTCATAGCAAACAGAAACTGAAAGAATTTGTTGCCACTCATCCCGCCCTGCAAAAGATGCTTAAAGATGTGTTACACACAGAAACACAGAAACATGGTCACCAATATGAAAGAAGGTAAAGGAAGGAAACCTCACAGCAAAAGATCACAGGAAGCTCAATTTCTCTTTGACATAGAATTAAACTCTGATGCTCTGTGAAAGCAATGTGTTAAAGTAATCTAAAAACAAAAAGCAATTCAAATCAATTGGCAATCTACAAAAAGAGTTAAAGATTTTAAAAGCTATTATTAAAATTGCTATATTGGTCTATTATGCTATGTTATATGTGTGTACGTATTGTATGTCCACATAGGATATTTTATTAAGAGTTTTATTTTAAATGGCTTATAGATAAGATTTTCCATAAATTTAAGCTGCTAAAATCAATCAAAGATACATTTTAATTTGTGTGACCTGAATCTGTGTATCATATGTTTTAAACTTGTTGGTAGAAAGAAACTAAAAACATTTTATATGGTTGTGCTTCAGTTTACTGGTTAAACAAACTACACCATCTTAGATATTTAAGAGGTGTTTTCAAATACATGATTCTTAAAATTTATAGAAGGCATTGGACCTTCTGGTAAATGTTTTCTTAAGTTGTTATCTAATGGTCGAAATGGTTTGCTAAGTATTCATGTAATATTGCTATTGTCAGCAAGCGATCTAGGACTTGCTCCCTCATTTCTCTATTCTAAGCCCAACTTGTTCTTTCATTTCTCTATTCTCTTCAAGGTAGGAAACTAATTCTATTATGAAGGAATCTGTAGGACGCACAATTTAATCTTTAGACCTTATAAAAGAGATGGTTAACATTTTTCTATAATAGCATAGCCAAAATAAGAACTTAAATAATAATCTCATAGCTAGATTCACATCGCCATCAGCGAAGTATACAGTAAGTAGAAAAAACTTCCCTTTCAGACCAAAGGGAAAGAAAGTTTTCAAGTGAGAATATAATTTTCCTCATGGGCATTGTCTACCTTAGAAAAACTACTACAGAACATGCCTGTGACTATAGACTTGTAGTTCAGGCCACCGAAGATTAGAGATGGGATACAGGCACTCCCTTGACTTGCATCCTCTGGTCTGCTTTAACACAAACCAGGAGGAAAAGAAAGCTCGGCATCAGAAGCAATGGGTGGCAGGCCTATTAATGGCTGATCTGTACAGTGATCTGCCCTCAAGGAGACCCAACAGGCCAGTCCACTGCAGTGGCTTTCCATGTGGTAAGCCTGGGCTTCAGCAGAAGTCAGCTTGTGAAGAGCCCTGGCAGCTCTGCCAAGAGTTGGATCACTGGAAATGGACCTGCCCTGGAGTCGAAGGATGCCCAGGTCAGAGCCACAGATCTTATTGGCTCTAAGCTGAAAAGCCCTTCACTCTGCCCAACTTCCAAAGTGACCACTGCAGCTGAGGGTATGGCCAAGTAGGGTCAGCAACATTGCAGGCAGAACTGTAAATTTCTTGTTAGTGATGCCACCTGCCTTTACCTGGCCAGCTCTCCTCCCAGGCCAGCCAAGTAATGAAAGTCAACAGAGTGCCTTCCCCTAGGAGGTTCACACCTCCCTTAGGATATACCCCATGTGAAGAGATAGATAGGTCTGGGCCTCTTAACTTACAAGGCCTAAAGCCCAACAGATTATTATCAAGCCCCTTCTGTCAGGTTCTATTTGCCTCTCAATCAGAAAACTTAATTGTAGCTTAGACAGCACCTTTCTTAGCTCCTCTAATAATGACTCTGTCCTTTGTTCTAGACCCTGTCTAGCACACTTGGGCCTCATTCCTTTGTAATCATAACCTCTACTCTACCACCAATGGCTCTATTCCCAACCTGTGTGTACTGATGGTCCTCTTCCCCACTTAATGCTGTATAATTGTTCAAACCTGGTAAATGCCACTCTTAGGATCATTGGTTACTATCCTCACTCTGTCTTTTATGACCTTGTCTAAATATGATCAGAGTCGGCAAACTTGGAAGGCTTCCATAGCCTTGGCAACTCATGACAAGAGCCTAGGGTGGTTACTGGCACCATAAACTAGAGTGTCAATTTGTTGGGTCAACAACAAGAGCCACTGTGCACTTGCTCCTCATGTGGGATCTCTGTCCTTAATGTGCTGTACATTTTGACTTAATGCTATAACTAGTACTCCAACAGTATGTTTCACTTTGTGTTTCTATGTGGGTGCAAACTGTTGAAATCTTTATACTAAATTGATCTTCTGTATATAAAGAGAATTGAAAATGAATCTTGATGTGAATGGAAAGGGAGAGGGAGCGGGAGAGGGGAGGGTTGTGCTTGGGAGGGAAGTTATGGGAGGGGGAAGCCATTGTAATCCATAAGCTGTACACTGGAAATTTATATTCATTAAATAAAAGTTTAAAAAAATGGTTTTGGAGAAAAGTAAAGTCTTTTCTTTTTGCAAGTGCATAAAATGTGATCTATACAAACAGAAATATCATGTTTGTTTGCCGCGTTCCTGTAGCTTTCTCCCTAGAAAATACGAATGTGCAGAGCTGGTGTCTCCACGTGGAGTCAACTAGTGTTTCTACGGTACAGAATTAAATGTTCCCTCATAAAAAAAACATTCAAAAGAAAAAGTCCGTTGATAACATCTGGAAAACACAAACACAGAGGCTTTCACAATATTTCGGGTTGAGTTAGCCATAACACAATTGGGTATTTCTGGTTTCATCCGGTCATACCTGGTCAAAGTGGTGTGGAATTCCTATGCAATGGACCAAGAAAATCACAGTAAAAATGGTTTTGGAGAAAAGCAAAGTCTGTTCCTTAGACAAGTGCATAAAATGTCATCTATACAAACAGAAATATCATGTTTGTTTCCTGCAGTTCCTCTAGCATTCACCCTAGAAAATAGGAATGTGTAGAGCTGGTGTCTCCATGTGGAACCAATTAGTGTTTCCCAGCACAAAATTAAATGTTCCCTGATAAAAAATATTCAAAACAGTAAAGTCCGTTGATAATATCCAGAAATCACAAACACAGAATCTGACGCAATATCTCAGATTGAGATAGTCAAAACACAACCGGTTATTTCTGGTTTCATCCAGTCATATCCGGAAAAAGTGGTGTGGAATTCGTATACATTGGACCCAGACAATCACAGTAAAAATGGTTTTGGAGAAAAGCACAGTCTTTTCTTTAGGCAAGTGCATAAAATGTCATCTATACAAACAGAAATATCATGTTTGTTTGCGGCAGTTCATCTAGCTCTCTCCCTAGAAAATACGAATGTGTAGAGCGGGAGTCTCCATGTGCAATCAACTAGTGTTTCCCAGCACAAACTTAATTATTTCCTGATTAAAAAAAAACATTCAAAAAATAAAGTCTGTCCATAATATCCAGAAACAGAAACACAGAGCCTGTTGCAATATCTGGGAATGAGTTAGCCAAAACACAACCGGATATTTCTGGTTTCATCCAGTCATATCCGGACAAAGTTGTGTTGAAATCGCATGCAATGGACCGAGAAAATCACAGTAAAAATGGTTTTGGAGAAAAGCAAAGTCTTTTCCTTAGGCAAGTGCATAAAATGTCATCTATACCAACAGAAATATCATGTTTGTTGGCCTCAGTTCCTCTAGCTTTCTCCCTAGAAAATTCAAATGTGTAGAGCTGGTGTCTCCATATGGAACCAATTAGTGATTCCCAGCACAAAATTAATTGTTCCCTGATAAAAAACATTCAAAACCATAAAGTCTGTTGATAATATCCAGAAAAATACAAACACAGAGGCTGTAGCAATATCTTGGATTGAGTTAGCCAAAACACAACCGGATATTTCTGTTATCATCCAGTCATATCCGGACAAAGTGGTGATGAATTCATATGCAATGGACCGAGAAAATCACAGTAAAAATGGTTTGGGAGAAAAGCAAAGTCTTTTCTGTAGGCAAGTGCGTAAAAGGTTATGTGTACAAACAAAAATATCATGATTGTTTGCCGCAGATCCTCTAGCTTTCTCCCTAGAAAATACGAATGTGTGGAGCTGGTGTCTCCATGTGGAACCAATTAGTGTTTCTACGGTACAAAATTAAATGTTCCCTGATAAAAAGATTCAAAACAATAAAGTCCATTCATAATATCCAGAAAACACAAACACAGAGGCTGTAGCAATATCTGGGATTGAGTTAGCCAAAACACAACCGGATATTTCTGTTTTCATTAAGGTATATCCAGTCAAAGTGGTGTGGAATTCATACGCAATGGAGGAGCGGCAAGATGGCGGAATAGGAAGGGAGCACATTGATAGTTCAGCAAGACACATAGGTTAATAAAAGTGGAGATACTGCAGGGTCAAGGAAGAGTAGGGGAAGAAACAGCAGCGGAAACTCTTCCGGAACTAGTGATTCACAGTGGACCTGCATGGAGAGCGTGGAAGCCCAAGTTCGGGACACCAGCGGCAGACTCAACACACCAGCGCTGGAATGCGAGGTGAGCTGAACCTCAATAGCCCGAGACATCGGTGGGCAAGTGGAAAGAGGAGACTAGAGGGAACGAGGCTTGAAACTCCGTGGGGAAAAGTTCACCAGGCTAACTAGAAGAGAGAGAGGAAAAAAAAAAGTGACCGATACGGACACGAGTTTCTCTCTCTCCGCTCACACCTCCAAGGCGAGCAAGACAAAGAGCAGGAGCCATTTTGGACATACGTCATAAGCAGGGCGACCTCAGGTCTGCACCAGCCCTGATCCTAGCAGAAAAACTTGACTCTGGGGGAAGGGGTGAAATAACAGGAGATTAGCATCTAACTTGGCAACCCAGTGGGAGACTGCAGGAGAATTGGAGCCCACACTGAGGGCAGCAGAGATTCCCTGTGTGGTCCTTGGGAAAGAGCTTCCAATCTCTGGCTCCTGTGGGTATATCATTCGCCTGCTAACTACCTCCAATTACGTTCAGCTGTGCGGAATTACTTCCCTTTTGAATCAAAAAAAAAAAAGAAAAAAAAGAAAGAGATTTACCACGCCTAACCTGGGAGTGTCATCTTTGACACACCCTCAACCCTGAGGAACCAAACACAGCTCTCAGTCCACACTCATCTCAAGCCTCTAAGGCTCCACCGAAAGCAGACAGTCCACTTAATATAGAGCCATAGTGTAACAAGAAAAAACACCACAGTGAAGAAACCAAATATCTCCAATATGCCATACAACAAACGCAAAAACCGAGGTAACAAGAACAAGGAAGACACTATGACGCCCCCAAATGAAAAAGACACCCCAATTCAAGATTATGAAGATGATGAGACAGAAGAAATCCAAGAAGCAGATCTCAAAAAATTGATAAGAACATTAAGAAGTTCTCAAAACCAAATTCTTGAACTACAGAAATCCTTAATGGACAAGATAGAAAATCTCTCTCATGAAAATGAAATATTAAGGAGGAATCAAAATGAAATGAAACAACTAGTAGAACATGAAACTGTGATAGTGACAAAAAACCACAATGAAATGAAGAACTCAATAGATCAAATGACAAACACATTAGAGAGCCTTAAAAACAGAATGGGCAAAGCAGAAGAGAGAATATCAGACTTAGAAGACAGAGAACAGGAAAGGAAACAGGCAAACCAAAGAAAAGAAGAAGAAATTAGAAATCTAAAAAATATTGTCGGGAATCTACAGGATACTATTAAAAAACCTAATATTCGGGTTCTAGGAGTTCCTGAAGGCATGGAGAGGAAGAAAGGATTAGAAGGCATTTTCAGTGAGATACTAGCAGAAAATTTCCCAGGTTTGGAGAAGGACAGAGACATCTTAGTACAGGAAGCTTATAGAACCCATAATAAACATGACCAAAAGAGATCCTCACCACGACACATTGTAATCAAACTCACCACAGTGAAACACAAAGAAAAGATTCTAAATGGTGCAAGAGAGAAACGTCAGATTACTCTCAGAGGATCTCCAATTAGACTCACAGCAGACTTCTCATCAGAAACCCTACAAGCTAGAAGGGAATGGCGAGATATAGCCCAGGTACTAAGAGAGAAAAACTGCCAGCCCAGAATATTATATCCTGCAAAGCTCTCATTTGTGAATGAAGGTGAAATTAAGACTTTTCATAGCAAACAGAAACTGAAAGAATTTGTTGCCACTCATCCCGCCCTGCAAAAGATGCTTAAAGATGTGTTACACACAGAAACACAGAAACATGGTCACCAATATGAAAGAAGGTAAAGGAAGGAAACCTCACAGCAAAAGATCACAGGAAGCTCAATTTCTCTTTGACATAGAATTAAACTCTGATGCTCTGTGAAAGCAATGTGTTAAAGTAATCTAAAAACAAAAAGCAATTCAAATCAATTGGCAATCTACAAAAAGAGTTAAAGATTTTAAAAGCTATTATTAAAATTGCTATATTGGTCTATTATGCTATGTTATATGTGTGTACGTATTGTATGTCCACATAGGATATTTTATTAAGAGTTTTATTTTAAATGGCTTATAGATAAGATTTTCCATAAATTTAAGCTGCTAAAATCAATCAAAGATACATTTTAATTTGTGTGACCTGAATCTGTGTATCATATGTTTTAAACTTGTTGGTAGAAAGAAACTAAAAACATTTTATATGGTTGTGCTTCAGTTTACTGGTTAAACAAACTACACCATCTTAGATATTTAAGAGGTGTTTTCAAATACATGATTCTTAAAATTTATAGAAGGCATTGGACCTTCTGGTAAATGTTTTCTTAAGTTGTTATCTAATGGTCGAAATGGTTTGCTAAGTATTCATGTAATATTGCTATTGTCAGCAAGCGATCTAGGACTTGCTCCCTCATTTCTCTATTCTAAGCCCAACTTGTTCTTTCATTTCTCTATTCTCTTCAAGGTAGGAAACTAATTCTATTATGAAGGAATCTGTAGGACGCACAATTTAATCTTTAGACCTTATAAAAGAGATGGTTAACATTTTTCTATAATAGCATAGCCAAAATAAGAACTTAAATAATAATCTCATAGCTAGATTCACATCGCCATCAGCGAAGTATACAGTAAGTAGAAAAAACTTCCCTTTCAGACCAAAGGGAAAGAAAGTTTTCAAGTGAGAATATAATTTTCCTCATGGGCATTGTCTACCTTAGAAAAACTACTACAGAACATGCCTGTGACTGTAGACTTGTAGTTCAGGCCACCGAAGATTAGAGATGGGATACAGGCACTCCCTTGACTTGCATCCTCTGGTCTGCTTTAACACAAACCAGGAGGAAAAGAAAGCTCGGCATCAGAAGCAATGGGTGGCAGGCCTATTAATGGCTGATCTGTACAGTGATCTGCCCTCAAGGAGACCCAACAGGCCAGTCCACTGCAGTGGCTTTCCATGTGGTAAGCCTGGGCTTCAGCAGAAGTCAGCTTGTGAAGAGCCCTGGCAGCTCTGCCAAGAGTTGGATCACTGGAAATGGACCTGCCCTGGAGTCGAAGGATGCCCAGGTCAGAGCCACAGATCTTATTGGCTCTAAGCTGAAAAGCCCTTCACTCTGCCCAACTTCCAAAGTGACCACTGCAGCTGAGGGTATGGCCAAGTAGGGTCAGCAACATTGCAGGCAGAACTGTAAATTTCTTGTTAGTGATGCCACCTGCCTTTACCTGGCCAGCTCTCCTCCCAGGCCAGCCAAGTAATGAAAGTCAACAGAGTGCCTTCCCCTAGGAGGTTCACACCTCCCTTAGGATATACCCCATGTGAAGAGATAGATAGGTCTGGGCCTCTTAACTTACAAGGCCTAAAGCCCAACAGATTATTATCAAGCCCCTTCTGTCAGGTTCTATTTGCCTCTCAATCAGAAAACTTAATTGTAGCTTAGACAGCACCTTTCTTAGCTCCTCTAATAATGACTCTGTCCTTTGTTCTAGACCCTGTCTAGCACACTTGGGCCTCATTCCTTTGTAATCATAACCTCTACTCTACCACCAATGGCTCTATTCCCAACCTGTGTGTACTGATGGTCCTCTTCCCCACTTAATGCTGTATAATTGTTCAAACCTGGTAAATGCCACTCTTAGGATCATTGGTTACTATCCTCACTCTGTCTTTTATGACCTTGTCTAAATATGATCAGAGTCGGCAAACTTGGAAGGCTTCCATAGCCTTGGCAACTCATGACAAGAGCCTAGGGTGGTTACTGGCACCATAAACTAGAGTGTCAATTTGTTGGGTCAACAACAAGAGCCACTGTGCACTTGCTCCTCATGTGGGAACTCTGTCCTTAATGTGCTGTACATTTTGACTTAATGCTATAACTAGTACTCCAACAGTATGTTTCACTTTGTGTTTCTATGTGGGTGCAAACTGTTGAAATCTTTATACTAAATTGATCTTCTGTATATAAAGAGAATTGAAAATGAATCTTGATGTGAATGGAAAGGGAGAGGGAGCGGGAGAGGGGAGGGTTGTGCTTGGGAGGGAAGTTATGGGAGGGGGAAGCCATTGTAATCCATAAGCTGTACACTGGAAATTTATATTCATTAAATAAAAGTTTAAAAAAATGGTTTTGGAGAAAAGTAAAGTCTTTTCTTTTTGCAAGTGCATAAAATGTGATCTATACAAACAGAAATATCATGTTTGTTTGCCGCGTTCCTGTAGCTTTCTCCCTAGAAAATACGAATGTGCAGAGCTGGTGTCTCCACGTGGAGTCAACTAGTGTTTCTACGGTACAGAATTAAATGTTCCCTCATAAAAAAAACATTCAAAAGAAAAAGTCCGTTGATAACATCTGGAAAACACAAACACAGAGGCTTTCACAATATTTCGGGTTGAGTTAGCCATAACACAATTGGGTATTTCTGGTTTCATCCGGTCATACCTGGTCAAAGTGGTGTGGAATTCCTATGCAATGGACCAAGAAAATCACAGTAAAAATGGTTTTGGAGAAAAGCAAAGTCTGTTCCTTAGACAAGTGCATAAAATGTCATCTATACAAACAGAAATATCATGTTTGTTTCCTGCAGTTCCTCTAGCATTCACCCTAGAAAATAGGAATGTGTAGAGCTGGTGTCTCCATGTGGAACCAATTAGTGTTTCCCAGCACAAAATTAAATGTTCCCTGATAAAAAATATTCAAAACAGTAAAGTCCGTTGATAATATCCAGAAATCACAAACACAGAATCTGACGCAATATCTCAGATTGAGATAGTCAAAACACAACCGGTTATTTCTGGTTTCATCCAGTCATATCCGGAAAAAGTGGTGTGGAATTCGTATACATTGGACCCAGACAATCACAGTAAAAATGGTTTTGGAGAAAAGCACAGTCTTTTCTTTAGGCAAGTGCATAAAATGTCATCTATACAAACAGAAATATCATGTTTGTTTGTGGCAGTTCATCTAGCTCTCTCCCTAGAAAATACGAATGTGTAGAGCGGGAGTCTCCATGTGCAATCAACTAGTGTTTCCCAGCACAAACTTAATTATTTCCTGATTAAAAAAAAACATTCAAAAAATAAAGTCTGTCCATAATATCCAGAAACAGAAACATAGAGCCTGTTGCAATATCTGGGAATGAGTTAGCCAAAACACAACCGGATATTTCTGGTTTCATCCAGACATATCCGGACAAAGTTGTGTTGAAATCGCATGCAATGGACCGAGAAAATCACAGTAAAAATGGTTTTGGAGAAAAGCAAAGTCTGTTCCTTAGACAAGTGCATAAAATGTCATCTATACAAACAGAAATATCATGTTTGTTTCCTGCAGTTCCTCTAGCATTCACCCTAGAAAATAGGAATGTGTAGAGCTGGTGTCTCCATGTGGAACCAATTAGTGTTTCCCAGCACAAAATTAAATGTTCCCTGATAAAAAATATTCAAAACAGTAAAGTCCGTTGATAATATCCAGAAATCACAAACACAGAATCTGACGCAATATCTCAGATTGAGATAGTCAAAACACAACCGGTTATTTCTGGTTTCATCCAGTCATATCCGGAAAAAGTGGTGTGGAATTCGTATACATTGGACCCAGACAATCACAGTAAAAATGGTTTTGGAGAAAAGCACAGTCTTTTCTTTAGGCAAGTGCATAAAATGTCATCTATACAAACAGAAATATCATGTTTGTTTGCGGCAGTTCATCTAGCTCTCTCCCTAGAAAATACGAATGTGTAGAGCGGGAGTCTCCATGTGCAATCAACTAGTGTTTCCCAGCACAAACTTAATTTTTTCCTGATTTAAAAAAAAAACATTCAAAAAATAAAGTCTGTCCATAATATCCAGAAACAGAAACACAGAGCCTGTTGCAATATCTGGGAATGAGTTAGCCAAAACACAACCGGATATTTCTGGTTTCATCCAGTCATATCCGGACAAAGTTGTGTTGAAATCGCATGCAATGGACCGAGAAAATCACAGTAAAAATGGTTTTGGAGAAAAGCAAAGTCTTTTCCTTAGGCAAGTGCATAAAATGTCATCTATACAAACAGAAATATCATGTTTGTTGGCCTCAGTTCCTCTAGCTTTCTCCCTAGAAAATTCAAATGTGTAGAGCTGGTGTCTCCATATGGAACCAATTAGTGATTCCCAGCACAAAATTAATTGTTCGCTGATAAAAAACATTCAAAACCATAAAGTCTGTTGATAATATCCAGAAAAATACAAACACAGAGGCTGTAGCAATATCTCAGATTGAGTTAGCCAAAACACAACCGGATATTTCTGTTATCATCCAGTCATATCCGGACAAAGTGGTGATGAATTCATATGCAATGGACCGAGAAAATCACAGTAAAAATGGTTTGGGAGAAAAGCAAAGTCTTTTCTTTAGGCAAGTGCGTAAAAGGTTATGTGTACAAACAAAAATATCATGATTGTTTGCCGCAGATCCTCTAGCTTTCTCCCTAGAAAATATGAATGTGTGGAGCTGGTGTCTCCATGTGGAACCAATTAGTGTTTCTACGGTACAAAATTAAATGTTCCCTGATAAAAAGATTCAAAACAATAAAGTCCATCCATAATATCCAGAAAACACAAACACAGAGGCTTTCACAATATTTCGGATTGAGTTAGCCAAAACACAACTGGATATTTCTGGTTTCATCTAGTAATATCCGGACAAAGTCCCGTGGAATTCGTATGCAATGGACTGAGCAAATGAGAGTAAAATGGTTTTGGAGAAAAGCAAAGTCTTTTCGTTAGGCAAGTGCATCAAATGTCATCTATACAAACAGAAATATCATGTTTGTTTGCGGCAGTTCCTCTAGCTTCCTCCCTAGAAAATTAGAATGCGTAGAGCTGGTGTCTCCATGTGGAGTCAACTAGTGTTTCCCAGCACAAAATAAGTGTTCCCTGATAAAAAAACATTCAAAACAATAAAGTCCATTCATAATATCCGGAAAACACAAACACAGAGGCTGTAGCAATATCTGGGGTTGAGTTAGCCAAAACACAACCGGATATTTCTGTTTTCATTAAGGTATATCCAGTCAAAGTGGTGTGGAATTCATACGCAACGGACCAAGAAAAATCGCAGTAGAAATGGTTTTGGAGAAAAGCAAAGGCTTTTCGTTAGAGAAGTATATAAAATATCATCTATACAAACAGAAATATCATGTTTGTTTGCCGCAGTTCCTCTAGCTTTCTCCCTAGAAAATACGAATGTGCAGAGCTGGTGTCTCCATGTGGCATCAACTAGTGTTTCCCAGCAAAAAATTAAATGTTCCCTGATAAAAAAACATTCAAAACAATAAAGTCCTTTGATAATATCCGGAAAAAACAAACACACAGGCAGTAGCAATATCTGGGACTGAGTTAGCCAAAACACAACCGGATATTTCTGGTTTCATCCAGTCATATCTGGTCAAAGTGGTTTGGAATTCCTATGCAATGGACCGAGTAAATCCCTGTAAAAATGGTTTTGGAGAAAAGTAAAGTCCTTTCTTTTTGCAAGTGCATAAAATGTGATCTATACAAACAGAAATATCATGTTTGTTTGCCGCGTTCCTGTAGCTTTCTCCCTAGAAAATACGAATGTGCAGAGCTGGTGTCTCCACGTGGAGTCAACTAGTGTTTCTACGGTACAGAATTAAATGTTCCCTCATAAAAAAAACATTCAAAAGAAAAAGTCCATTGATAATATCTGGAAAACACAAACACAGAGGCTTTCACAATATTTCGGGTTGAGTTAGCCATAACACAATTGGGTATTTCTGGTTTCATCCAGTCATACCTGGTCAAAGTGGTGTGGAATTCCTATGCAATGGACCAAGAAAATCACAGTAAAAATGGTTTTGGAGAAAAGCAAAGTCTGTTCCTTAGACAAGTGCATAAAATGTCATCTATACAAACAGAAATATCATGTTTGTTTGCGGCAGTTCCTCTAGCTTCCTCCCTAGAAAATAGGAATGCGTAGAGCTGGTGTCTCCATGTGGCATCAACTAGTGTTTCCCAGCACAAAATTAAATGTTCCCTGATAAAAAACATTCAAAACAATAAAGTCCGTTGATAATATCCGGAAAAAACAAACACACAGGCAGTAGCAATATCTGGGACTGAGTTAGCCAAAACACAACCGGATATTTCTGGTTTCATCCAGTCATATCTGGTCAAAGTGGTTTGGAATTCCTATGCAATGGACCGAGTAAATCCCTGTAAAAATGGTTTTGGAGAAAAGTAAAGTCTTTTCTTTTTGCAAGTGCATAAAATGTGATCTATACAAACAGAAATATCATGTTTGTTTGCCGCGTTCCTGTAGCTTTCTCCCTAGAAAATACGAATGTGCAGAGCTGGTGTCTCCACGTGGAGTCAACTAGTGTTTCTACGGTACAGAATTAAATGTTCCCTCATAAAAAAAAACATTCAAAAAAAAAGTCCGTTGATAATATCTGGAAAACACAAACACAGAGGCTTTCACAATATTTCGGGTTGAGTTAGCCATAAAACAATTGGGTATTTCTGGTTTCATCCGGTCATACCTGGTCAAAGTGGTGTGGAATTCCTATGCAATGGACCAAGAAAATCACAGTAAAAATGGTTTTGGAGAAAAGCAAAGTCTGTTCCTTAGACAAGTGCATAAAATGTCATCTATACAAACAGAAATATCATGTTTGTTTCCTGCAGTTCCTCTAGCATTCACCCTAGAAAATAGGAATGTGTAGAGCTGGTGTCTCCATGTGGAACCAATTAGTGTTTCCCAGCACAAAATTAAATGTTCCCTGATAAAAAATATTCAAAACAGTAAAGTCCGTTGATAATATCCAGAAATCACAAACACAGAATCTGACGCAATATCTCAGATTGAGATAGTCAAAACACAACCGGTTATTTCTGGTTTCATCCAGTCATATCCGGAAAAAGTGGTGTGGAATTCGTATACATTGGACCCAGACAATCACAGTAAAAATGGTTTTGGAGAAAAGCACAGTCTTTTCTTTAGGCAAGTGCATAAAATGTCATCTATACAAACAGAAATATCATGTTTGTTTGCGGCAGTTCATCTAGCTCTCTCCCTAGAAAAAACGAATGTGTAGAGCGGGAGTCTCCATGTGCAATCAACTAGTGTTTCCCAGCACAAACTTAATTATTTCCTGATTAAAAAAAAACATTCAAAAAATAAAGTCTGTCCATAATATCCAGAAACAGAAACACAGAGCCTGTTGCAATATCTGGGAATGAGTTAGCCAAAACACAACCGGATATTTCTGTTATCATCCAGACATATCCGGACAAAGTTGTGTTGAAATCGCATGCAATGGACCGAGAAAATCACAGTAAAAATGGTTTTGGAGAAAAGCAAAGTCTGTTCCTTAGACAAGTGCATAAAATGTCATCTATACAAACAGAAATATCATGTTTGTTTCCTGCAGTTCCTCTAGCATTCACCCTAGAAAATAGGAATGTGTAGAGCTGGTGTCTCCATGTTGAACCAATTAGTGTTTCCCAGCACAAAATTAAATGTTCCCTGATAAAAAATATTCAAAACAGTAAAGTCCGTTGATAATATCCAGAAATCACAAACACAGAATCTGACGCAATATCTCAGATTGAGATAGTCAAAACACAACCGGTTATTTCTGGTTTCATCCAGTCATATCCGGAAAAAGTGGTGTGGAATTCGTATACATTGGACCCAGACAATCACAGTAAAAATGGTTTTGGAGAAAAGCACAGTCTTTTCTTTAGGCAAGTGCATAAAATGTCATCTATACAAACAGAAATATCATGTTTGTTTGCGGCAGTTCATCTAGCTCTCTCCCTAGAAAATACGAATGTGTAGAGCGGGAGTCTCCATGTGCAATCAACTAGTGTTTCCCAGCACAAACTTAATTATTTCCTGATTAAAAAAAAACATTCAAAAAATAAAGTCTGTCCATAATATCCAGAAACAGAAACACAGAGCCTGTTGCAATATCTGGGAATGAGTTAGCCAAAACACAACCGGATATTTCTGGTTTCATCCAGTCATATCCGGACAAAGTTGTGTTGAAATCGCATGCAATGGACCGAGAAAATCACAGTAAAAATGGTTTTGGAGAAAAGCAAAGTCTTTTCCTTAGGCAAGTGCATAAAATGTCATCTATACAAACAGAAATATCATGTTTGTTGGCCTCAGTTCCTCTAGCTTTCTCCCTAGAAAATTCAAATGTGTAGAGCTGGTGTCTCCATATGGAACCAATTAGTGATTCCCAGCACAAAATTAATTGTTCCCTGATAAAAAACATTCAAAACCATAAAGTCTGTTGATAATATCCAGAAAAATACAAACACAGAGGCTGTAGCAATATCTCAGATTGAGTTAGCCAAAACACAACCGGATATTTCTGTTATCATCCAGTCATATCCGGACAAAGTGGTGATGAATTCATATGCAATGGACCGAGAAAATCACAGTAAAAATGGTTTGGGAGAAAAGCAAAGTCTTTTCTTTAGGCAAGTGCGTAAAAGGTTATGTGTACAAACAAAAATATCATGATTGTTTGCCGCAGATCCTCTAGCTTTCTCCCTAGAAAATACGAATGTGTGGAGCTGGTGTCTCCATGTGGAACCAATTAGTGTTTCTACGGTACAAAATTAAATGTTCCCTGATAAAAAGATTCAAAACAATAAAGTCCATCCATAATATCCAGAAAACACAAACACAGAGGCTTTCACAATATTTCGGATTGAGTTAGCCAAAACACAACTGGATATTTCTGGTTTCATCTAGTAATATCCGGACAAAGTCCCGTGGAATTCGTATGCAATGGACTGAGCAAATGAGAGTAAAATGGTTTTGGAGAAAAGCAAAGTCTATTCGTTAGGCAAGTGCATAAAATGTCATCTATACAAACAGAAATATCATGTTTGTTTGCGGCAGTTCCTCTAGCTTCCTCCCTAGAAAATTAGAATGCGTAGAGCTGGTGTCTCCATGTGGAGTCAACTAGTGTTTCCCAGCACAAAATAAGTGTTCCCTGATAAAAAAACATTCAAAACAATAAAGTCCATTCATAATATCCAGAAAACACAAACACAGAGGCTGTAGCAATATCTGGGGTTGAGTTAGCCAAAACACAACCGGATATTTCTGTTTTCATTAAGGTATAACCAGTCAAAGTGGTGTGGAATTCATACGCAACGGACCAAGAAAAATCGCAGTAGAAATGGTTTTGGAGAAAAGCAAAGGCTTTTCGTTAGAGAAGTATATAAAATATCATCTATACAAACAGAAATATCATGTTTGTTTGCCGCAGTTCCTCTAGCTTTCTCCCTAGAAAATACGAATGTGCAGAGCTGGTGTCTCCATGTGGCATCAACTAGTGTTTCCCAGCAAAAAATTAAATGTTCCCTGATAAAAAAACATTCAAAACAATAAAGTCCTTTGATAATATCCGGAAAAAACAAACACACAGGCAGTAGCAATATCTGGGACTGAGTTAGCCAAAACACAACCGGATATTTCTGGTTTCATCCAGTCATATCTGGTCAAAGTGGTTTGGAATTCCTATGCAATGGACCGAGTAAATCCCTGTAAAAATGGTTTTGGAGAAAAGTAAAGTCTTTTCTTTTTGCAAGTGCATAAAATGTGATCTATACAAACAGAAATATCATGTTTGTTTGCCGCATTCCTGTAGCTTTCTCCCTAGAAAATACGAATGTGCAGAGCTGGTGTCTCCACGTGGAGTCAACTAGTGTTTCTACGGTACAGAATTAAATGTTCCCTCATAAAAAAAAAAAAAAAACATTCAAAAAAAAAAGTCCGTTGATAATATCTGGAAAACACAAACACAGAGGCTTTCACAATATTTCGGGTTGAGTTAGCCATAAAACAATTGGGTATTTCTGGTTTCATCCGGTCATACCTGGTCAAAGTGGTGTGGAATTCCTATGCAATGGACCGAGAAAATCACAGTAAAAATGGTTTTGGAGAAAAGCAAAGTCTGTTCCTTAGACAAGTGCATAAAATGTCATCTATACAAACAGAAATATCATGTTTGTTTCCTGCAGTTCCTCTAGCATTCACCCTAGAAAATAGGAATGTGTAGAGCTGGTGTCTCCATGTGGAACCAATTAGTGTTTCCCAGCACAAAATTAAATGTTCCCTGATAAAAAATATTCAAAACAGTAAAGTCCGTTGATAATATCCAGAAATCACAAACACAGAATCTGACGCAATATCTCAGATTGAGATAGTCAAAACACAACCGGTTATTTCTGGTTTCATCCAGTCATATCCGGAAAAAGTGGTGTGGAATTCGTATACATTGGACCCAGACAATCACAGTAAAAATGGTTTTGGAGAAAAGCACAGTCTTTTCTTTAGGCAAGTGCATAAAATGTCATCTATACAAACAGAAATATCATGTTTGTTTGCGGCAGTTCATCTAGCTCTCTCCCTAGAAAATACGAATGTGTAGAGCGGGAGTCTCCATGTGCAATCAACTAGTGTTTCCCAGCACAAACTTAATTATTTCCTGATTAAAAAAAACATTCAAAAAATAAAGTCTGTCCATAATATCCAGAAACAGAAACACAGAGCCTGTTGCAATATCTGGGAATGAGTTAGCCAAAACACAACCGGATATTTCTGGTTTCATCCAGTCATATCCGGACAAAGTTGTGTTGAAATCGCATGCAATGGACCGAGAAAATCACAGTAAAAATGGTTTTGGAGAAAAGCAAAGTCTTTTCCTTAGGCAAGTGCATAAAATGTCATCTATACAAACAGAAATATCATGTTTGTTGGCCTCAGTTCCTCTAGCTTTCTCCCTAGAAAATTCAAATGTGTAGAGCTGGTGTCTCCATATGGAACCAATTAGTGATTCCCAGCACAAAATTAATTGTTCCCTGATAAAAAACATTCAAAACCATAAAGTCTGTTGATAATATCCAGAAAAATACAAACACAGAGGCTGTAGCAATATCTCAGATTGAGTTAGCCAAAACACAACCGGATATTTCTGTTATCATCCAGTCATATCCGGACAAAGTGGTGATGAATTCATATGCAATGGACCGAGAAAATCACAGTAAAAATGGTTTGGGAGAAAAGCAAAGTCTTTTCTGTAGGCAAGTGCGTAAAAGGTTATGTGTACAAACAAAAATATCATGATTGTTTGCCGCAGATCCTCTAGCTTTCTCCCTAGAAAATACGAATGTGTGGAGCTGGTGTCTCCATGTGGAACCAATTAGTGTTTCTACGGTACAAAATTAAATGTTCCCTGATTAAAAGATTCAAAACAATAAAGTCCATCCATAATATCCAGAAAAAACAAACACAGAGGCTTTCACAATATTTCGGATTGAGTTAGCCAAAACACAACTGGATATTTCTGGTTTCATCTAGTAATATCCGGAAGTGTCCCGTGGAATTCGTATGCAATGGACTGAGCAAATGAGAGTAAAATGGTTTTGGAGAAAAGCAAAGTCTTTTCGTTAGGCAAGTGCATAAAATGTCATCTATACAAACAGAAATATCATGTTTGTTTGCGGCAGTTCCTCTAGCTTCCTCCCTAGAAAATTAGAATGCGTAGAGCTGGTGTCTCCATGTGGAGTCAACTAGTGTTTCCCAGCACAAAATAAGTGTTCCCTGATAAAAAAAAACATTCAAAACAATAAAGTCCATTCATAATATCCGGAAAACACAAACACAGAGGCTGTAGCAATATCTGGGGTTGAGTTAGCCAAAACACAACCGGATATTTCTGTTTTCATTAAGGTATATCCAGTCAAAGTGGTGTGGAATTCATACGCAACGGACCAAGAAAAATCGCAGTAGAAATGGTTTTGGAGAAAAGCAAAGGCTTTTCGTTAGAGAAGTATATAAAATATCATCTATACAAACAGAAATATCATGTTTGTTTGCCGCAGTTCCTCTAGCTTTCTCCCTAGAAAATACGAATGTGCAGAGCTGGTGTCTCCATGTGGCATCAACTAGTGTTTCCCAGCAAAAAATTAAATGTTCCCTGATAAAAAAACATTCAAAACAATAAAGTCCTTTGATAATATCCGGAAAAAACAAACACACAGGCAGTAGCAATATCTGGGACTGAGTTAGCCAAAACACAACCGGATATTTCTGGTTTCATCCAGTCATATCTGGTCAAAGTGGTTTGGAATTCCTATGCAATGGACCGAGTAAATCCCTGTAAAAATGGTTTTGGAGAAAAGTAAAGTCCTTTCTTTTTGCAAGTGCATAAAATGTGATCTATACAAACAGAAATATCATGTTTGTTTGCCGCGTTCCTGTAGCTTTCTCCCTAGAAAATACGAATGTGCAGAGCTGGTGTCTCCACGTGGAGTCAACTAGTGTTTCTACGGTACAGAATTAAATGTTCCCTCATAAAAAACATTCAAAAGAAAATGTCCGTTGATAATATCTGGAAAACACAAACACAGAGGCTTTCACAATATTTCGGGTTGAGTTAGCCATAACACAATTGGGTATTTCTGGTTTCATCCGGTCATACCTGGTCAAAGTGGTGTGGAATTCCTATGCAATGGACCAAGAAAATCACAGTAAAAATGGTTTTGGAGAAAAGCAAAGTCTGTTCCTTAGACAAGTGCATAAAATGTCATCTATACAAACAGAAATATCATGTTTGTTTCCTGCAGTTCCTCTAGCATTCACCCTAGAAAATAGGAATGTGTAGAGCTGGTGTCTCCATGTGGAACCAATTAGTGTTTCCCAGCACAAAATTAAATGTTCCCTGATAAAAAATATTCAAAACAGTAAAGTACGTTGATAATATCCAGAAATCACAAACACAGAATCTGACGCAATATCTCAGATTGAGATAGTCAAAACACAACCGGTTATTTCTGGTTTCATCCAGTCATATCCGGAAAAAGTGGTGTGGAATTCGTATACATTGGACCCAGACAATCACAGTAAAAATGGTTTTGGAGAAAAGCACAGTCTTTTCTTTAGGCAAGTGCATAAAATGTCATCTATACAAACAGAAATATCATGTTTGTTTGCGGCAGTTCATCTAGCTCTCTACCTAGAAAATACGAATGTGTAGAGCGGGAGTCTCCATGTGCAATCAACTAGTGTTTCCGAGCACAAACTTAATTATTTCCTGATTAAAAAAAACATTCAAAAAATAAAGTCTGTCCATAATATCCAGAAACAGAAACACAGAGCCTGTTGCAATATCTGGGAATGAGTTAGCCAAAACACAACCGGATATTTCTGGTTTCATTAAGTCATATCCGGACAAAGTTGTGTTGAAATCGCATGCAATGGACCGAGAAAATCACAGTAAAAATGGTTTTGGAGAAAAGCAAAGTCTGTTCCTTAGACAAGTGCATAAAATGTCATCTATACAAACAGAAATATCATGTTTGTTTCCTGCAGTTCCTCTAACATTCACCCTAGAAAATAGGAATGTGTAGAGCTGGTGTCTCCATGTGGAACCAATTAGTGATTCCCAGCACAAAATTAATTGTTCCCTGATAAAACACATTCAAAACCATAAAGTCTGTTGATAATATCCAGAAAAATACAAACACAGAGGCTGTAGCAATATCTTGGATTGAGTTAGCCAAAACACAACCGGATATTTCTGTTATCATCCAGTCATATCCGGACAAAGTGGTGATGAATTCATATGCAATGGACCGAGAAAATCACAGTAAAAATGGTTTGGGAGAAAAGCAAAGTCTTTTCTTTAGGCAAGTGCGTAAAAGGTTATGTGTACAAACAAAAATATCATGATTGTTTGCCGCAGATCCTCTAGCTTTCTCCCTAGAAAATACGAATGTGTGGAGCTGGTGTCTCCATGTGGAACCAATTAGTGTTTCTACGGTACAAAATTAAATGTTCCCTGATAAAAAGATTCAAAACAATAAAGTCCATCCATAATATCCAGAAAACACAAACACAGAGGCTTTCACAATATTTCGGATTGAGTTAGCCAAAACACAACTGGATATTTCTGGTTTCATCTAGTAATATCCGGACAAAGTCCCGTGGAATTCGTATGCAATGGACTGAGCAAATGAGAGTAAAATGGTTTTGGAGAAAAGCAAAGTCTTTTCGTTAGGCAAGTGCATAAAATGTCATCTATACAAACAGAAATATCATGTTTGTTTGCGGCAGTTCCTCTAGCTTCCTCCCTAGAAAATTAGAATGCGTAGAGCTGGTGTCTCCATGTGGAGTCAACTAGTGTTTCCCAGCACAAAATAAGTGTTCCCTGATAAAAAAACATTCAAAACAATAAAGTCCATTCATAATATCCGGAAAACACAAACACAGAGGCTGTAGCAATATCTGGGATTGAGTTAGCCAAAACACAACCGGATATTTCTGTTTTCATTAAGGTATATCCAGTCAAAGTGGTGTGGAATTCATATGCAACGGACCAAGAAAAATCGCAGTAGAAATGGTTTTGGAGAAAAGCAAAGGCTTTTCGTTAGAGAAGTATATAAAATATCATCTATACAAACAGAAATATCATGTTTGTTTGCCGCAGTTCCTCTAGCTTTCTCCCTAGAAAATACGAATGTGCAGAGCTGGTGTCTCCATGTGGCATCAACTAGTGTTTCCCAGCAAAAAATTAAATGTTCCCTGATAAAAAACATTCAAAACAATAAAGTCCGTTGATAATATCCGGAAAAAACAAACACACAGGCAGTAGCAATATCTGGGACTGAGTTAGCCAAAACACAACCGGATATTTCTGGTTTCATCCAGTCATATCTGGTCAAAGTGGTTTGGAATTCCTATGCAATGGACCGAGTAAATCCCTGTAAAAATGGTTTTGGAGAAAAGTAAAGTCCTTTCTTTTTGCAAGTGCATAAAATGTGATCTATACAAACAGAAATATCATGTTTGTTTGCCGCGTTCCTGTAGCTTTCTCCCTAGAAAATACGAATGTGCAGAGCTGGTGTCTCCACGTGGAGTCAACTAGTGTTTCTACGGTACAGAATTAAATGTTCCCTCATAAAAAAAACATTCAAAAGAAAAAGTCCGTTGATAATATCTGGAAAACACAAACACAGAGGCTTTCACAATATTTCGGGTTGAGTTAGCCATAACACAATTGGGTATTTCTGGTTTCATCCAGTCATACCTGGTCAAAGTGGTGTGGAATTCCTATGCAATGGACCAAGAAAATCACAGTAAAAATGGTTTTGGAGAAAAGCAAAGTCTGTTCCATAGACAAGTGCATAAAATGTCATCTATACAAACAGAAATATCATGTTTGTTTCCTGCAGTTCCTCTAGCATTCACCCTAGAAAATAGGAATGTGTAGAGCTGGTGTCTCCATGTGGAACCAATTAGTGTTTCCCAGCACAAAATTAAATGTTCCCTGATAAAAAATATTCAAAACAGTAAAGTCCGTTGATAATATCCAGAAATCACAAACACAGAATCTGACGCAATATCTCAGATTGAGATAGTCAAAACACAACCGGTTATTTCTGGTTTCATCCAGTCATATCCGGAAAAAGTGGTGTGGAATTCGTATACATTGGACCCAGACAATCACAGTAAAAATGGTTTTGGAGAAAAGCACAGTCTTTTCTTTAGGCAAGTGCATAAAATGTCATCTATACAAACAGAAATATCATGTTTGTTTGCGGCAGTTCATCTAGCTCTCTCCCTAGAAAAAACGAATGTGTAGAGCGGGAGTCTCCATGTGCAATCAACTAGTGTTTCCCAGCACAAACTTAATTATTTCCTGATTAAAAAAAACATTCAAAAGAAAATGTCCGTTGATAATATCTGGAAAACACAAACACAGAGGCTTTCACAATATTTCGGGTTGAGTTAGCCATAACACAATTGGGTATTTCTGGTTTCATCCAGTCATACCTGGTCAAAGTGGTGTGGAATTCCTATGCAATGGACCAAGAAAATCACAGTAAAAATGGTTTTGGAGAAAAGCAAAGTCTGTTCCATAGACAAGTGCATAAAATGTCATCTATACAAACAGAAATATCATGTTTGTTTCCTGCAGTTCCTCTAGCATTCACCCTAGAAAATAGGAATGTGTAGAGCTGGTGTCTCCATGTGGAACCAATTAGTGTTTCCCAGCACAAAATTAAATGTTCCCTGATAAAAAATATTCAAAACAGTAAAGTCCGTTGATAATATCCAGAAATCACAAACACAGAATCTGACGCAATATCTCAGATTGAGATAGTCAAAACACAACCGGTTATTTCTGGTTTCATCCAGTCATATCCGGAAAAAGTGGTGTGGAATTCGTATACATTGGACCCAGACAATCACAGTAAAAATGGTTTTGGAGAAAAGCACAGTCTTTTCTTTAGGCAAGTGCATAAAATGTCATCTATACAAACAGAAATATCATGTTTGTTTGCGGCAGTTCATCTAGCTCTCTCCCTAGAAAAAACGAATGTGTAGAGCGGGAGTCTCCATGTGCAATCAACTAGTGTTTCCCAGCACAAACTTAATTATTTCCTGATTAAAAAAAACATTCAAAAAATAAAGTCTGTCCATAATATCCAGAAACAGAAACACAGAGCCTGTTGCAATATCTGGGAATGAGTTAGCCAAAACACAACCGGATATTTCTGGTTTCATTAAGTCATATCCGGACAAAGTTGTGTTGAAATCGCATGCAATGGACCGAGAAAATCACAGTAAAAATGGTTTTGGAGAAAAGCAAAGTCTGTTCCTTAGGCAAGTGCATAAAATGTCATCTATACAAACAGAAATATCATGTTTGTTTCCTGCAGTTCCTCTAGCATTCACCCTAGAAAATAGGAATGTGTAGAGCTGGTGTCTCCATGTGGAACCAATTAGTGTTTCCCAGCACAAAATTAAATGTTCCCTGATAAAAAATATTCAAAACAGTAAAGTCCGTTGATAATATCCAGAAATCACAAACACAGAATCTGACGCAATATCTCAGATTGAGATAGTCAAAACACAACCGGTTATTTCTGGTTTCATCCAGTCATATCCGGAAAAAGTGGTGTGGAATTCGTATACATTGGACCCAGACAATCACAGTAAAAATGGTTTTGGAGAAAAGCACAGTCTTTTCTTTAGGCAAGTGCATAAAATGTCATCTATACAAACAGAAATATCATGTTTGTTTGCGGCAGTCCATCTAGCTCTCTCCCTAGAAAATACGAATGTGTAGAGCGGGAGTCTCCATGTGCAATCAACTAGTGTTTCCCAGCACAAACTTAATTATTTCCTGATTAAAAAAAACATTCAAAAAATAAAGTCTGTCCATAATATCCAGAAACAGAAACACAGAGCCTGTTGCAATATCTGGGAATGAGTTAGCCAAAACACAACCGGATATTTCTGGTTTCATCCAGTCATATCTGGACAAAGTTGTGTTGAAATCGCATGCAATGGACCGAGAAAATCACAGTAAAAATGGTTTTGGAGAAAAGCAAAGTCTTTTCCTTAGGCAAGTGCATAAAATGTCATCTATACAAACAGAAATATCATGTTTGTTGGCCTCAGTTCCTCTAGCTTTCTCCCTAGAAAATTCAAATGTGTAGAGCTGGTGTCTCCATATGGAACCAATTAGTGATTCCCAGCACAAAATTAATTGTTCCCTGATTAAAAACATTCAAAACCATAAAGTCTGTTGATAATATCCAGAAAAATACAAACACAGAGGCTGTAGCAATATCTCAGATTGAGTTAGCCAAAACACAACCGGATATTTCTGTTATCATCCAGTCATATCCGGACAAAGTGGTGATGAATTCATATGCAATGGACCGAGAAAATCACAGTAAAAATGGTTTGGGAGAAAAGCAAAGTCTTTTCTTTAGGCAAGTGCGTAAAAGGTTATGTGTACAAACAAAAATATCATGATTGTTTGCCGCAGATCCTCTAGCTTTCTCCCTAGAAAATACGAATGTGTGGAGCTGGTGTCTCCATGTGGAACCAATTAGTGTTTCTATGGTACAAAATTAAATGTTCCCTGATTAAAAGATTCAAAACAATAAAGTCCATCCATAATATCCAGAAAACACAAACACAGAGGCTTTCACAATATTTCGGATTGAGTTAGCCAAAACACAACTGGATATTTCTGGTTTCATCTAGTAATATCCGGACAAAGTCCCGTGGAATTCGTATGCAATGGACTGAGCAAATGAGAGTAAAATGGTTTTGGAGAAAAGCAAAGTCTATTCGTTAGGCAAGTGCATAAAATGTCATCTATACAAACAGAAATATCATGTTTGTTTGCGGCAGTTCCTCTAGCTTCCTCCCTAGAAAATTAGAACGCGTAGAGCTGGTGTCTCCATGTGGAGTCAACTAGTGTTTCCCAGCACAAAATAAGTGTTCCCTGATAAAAAAACATTCAAAACAATAAAGTCCATTCATAATATCCGGAAAACACAAACACAGAGGCTGTAGCAATATCTGGGATTGAGTTAGCCAAAACACAACCGGATATTTCTGTTTTCATTAAGGTATATCCAGTCAAAGTGGTGTGGAATTCATACGCAACGGACCAAGAAAAATCGCAGTAGAAATGGTTTTGGAGAAAAGCAAAGGCTTTTCGTTAGAGAAGTATATAAAATATCATCTATACAAACAGAAATATCATGTTTGTTTGCCGCAGTTCCTCTAGCTTTCTCCCTAGAAAATACGAATGTGCAGAGCTGGTGTCTCCATGTGGCATCAACTAGTGTTTCCCAGCACAAAATTAAATGTTCCCTGATAAAAAACATTCAAAACAATAAAGTCCGTTGATAATATCCGGAAAAAACAAACACACAGGCAGTAGCAATATCTGGGACTGAGTTAGCCAAAACACAACCGGATATTTCTGGTTTCATCCAGTCATATCTGGTCAAAGTGGTTTGGAATTCCTATGCAATGGACCGAGTAAATCCCTGTAAAAATGGTTTTGGAGAAAAGTAAAGTGCTTTCTTTTTGCAAGTGCATAAAATGTGATCTATACAAACAGAAATATCATGTTTGTTTGCCGCGTTCCTGTAGCTTTCTCCCTAGAAAATACGAATGTGCAGAGCTGGTGTCTCCACGTGGAGTCAACTAGTGTTTCTACGGTACAGAATTAAATGTTCCCTCATAAAAAAAACAATCAAAAGAAAAAGTCCATTGATAATATCTGGAAAACACAAACACAGAGGCTTTCACAATATTTCGGGTTGAGTTAGCCATAACACAATTGGGTATTTCTGGTTTCATCCGGTCATATCTGGTCAAAGTGGTGTGGAATTCCTATGCAATGGACCAAGAAAATCACAGTAAAAATGGTTTTGGAGAAAAGCAAAGTCTGTTCCTTAGACAAGTGCATAAAATGCCATCTATACAAACAGAAATATCATGTTTGTTTCCTGCAGTTCCTCTAGCATTCACCCTAGAAAATAGGAATGTGTAGAGCTGGTGTCTCCATGTGGAACTAATTAGTGTTTCCCAGCACAAAATTAAATGTTCCCTGATAAAAAACATTCAAAACAATAAAGTCCGTTGATAATATCCGGAAAAAACAAACACACAGGCAGTAGCAATATCTGGGACTGAGTTAGCCAAAACACAACCGGATATTTCTGGTTTCATCCAGTCATATCTGGTCAAAGTGGTTTGGAATTCCTATGCAATGGACCGAGTAAATCCCTGTAAAAATGGTTTTGGAGAAAAGTAAAGTGCTTTCTTTTTGCAAGTGCATAAAATGTGATCTATACAAACAGAAATATCATGTTTGTTTGCCGCGTTCCTGTAGCTTTCTCCCTAGAAAATACGAATGTGCAGAGCTGGTGTCTCCACGTGGAGTCAACTAGTGTTTCTACGGTACAGAATTAAATGTTCCCTCATAAAAAAAACAATCAAAAGAAAAAGTCCATTGATAATATCTGGAAAACACAAACACAGAGGCTTTCACAATATTTCGGGTTGAGTTAGCCATAACACAATTGGGTATTTCTGGTTTCATCCGGTCATATCTGGTCAAAGTGGTGTGGAATTCCTATGCAATGGACCAAGAAAATCACAGTAAAAATGGTTTTGGAGAAAAGCAAAGTCTGTTCCTTAGACAAGTGCATAAAATGCCATCTATACAAACAGAAATATCATGTTTGTTTCCTGCAGTTCCTCTAGCATTCACCCTAGAAAATAGGAATGTGTAGAGCTGGTGTCTCCATGTGGAACTAATTAGTGTTTCCCAGCACAAAATTAAATGTTCCCTGATAAAAAATATTCAAAACAGTAAAGTCCGTTGATAATATCCAGAAATCACAAACACAGAATCTGACGCAATATCTCAGATTGAGATAGTCAAAACACAACCGGTTATTTCTGGTTTCATCCAGTCATATCCGGAAAAAGTGGTGTGGAATTCGTATACATTGGACCCAGACAATCACAGTAAAAATGGTTTTGGAGAAAAGCACAGTCTTTTCTTTAGGCAAGTGCATAAAATGTCATCTATACAAACAGAAATATCATGTTTGTTTGCGGCAGTCCATCTAGCTCTCTCCCTAGAAAATACGAATGTGTAGAGCGGGAGTCTCCATGTGCAATCAACTAGTGTTTCCCAGCACAAACTTAATTATTTCCTGATTAAAAAAAACATTCAAAAAATAAAGTCTGTCCATAATATCCAGAAACAGAAACACAGAGCCTGTTGCAATATCTGGGAATGAGTTAGCCAAAACACAACCGGATATTTCTGGTTTCATCCAGTCATATCTGGACAAAGTTGTGTTGAAATCGCATGCAATGGACCGAGAAAATCACAGTAAAAATGGTTTTGGAGAAAAGCAAAGTCTTTTCCTTAGGCAAGTGCATAAAATGTCATCTATACAAACAGAAATATCATGTTTGTTGGCCTCAGTTCCTCTAGCTTTCTCCCTAGAAAATTCAAATGTGTAGAGCTGGTGTCTCCATATGGAACCAATTAGTGATTCCCAGCACAAAATTAATTGTTCCCTGATTAAAAACATTCAAAACCATAAAGTCTGTTGATAATATCCAGAAAAATACAAACACAGAGGCTGTAGCAATATCTCAGATTGAGTTAGCCAAAACACAACCGGATATTTCTGTTATCATCCAGTCATATCCGGACAAAGTGGTGATGAATTCATATGCAATGGACCGAGAAAATCACAGTAAAAATGGTTTGGGAGAAAAGCAAAGTCTTTTCTTTAGGCAAGTGCGTAAAAGGTTATGTGTACAAACAAAAATATCATGATTGTTTGCCGCAGATCCTCTAGCTTTCTCCCTAGAAAATACGAATGTGTGGAGCTGGTGTCTCCATGTGGAACCAATTAGTGTTTCTACGGTACAAAATTAAATGTTCCCTGATTAAAAGATTCAAAACAATAAAGTCCATCCATAATATCCAGAAAACACAAACACAGAGGCTTTCACAATATTTCGGATTGAGTTAGCCAAAACACAACTGGATATTTCTGGTTTCATCTAGTAATATCCGGACAAAGTCCCGTGGAATTCGTATGCAATGGACTGAGCAAATGAGAGTAAAATGGTTTTGGAGAAAAGCAAAGTCTATTCGTTAGGCAAGTGCATAAAATGTCATCTATACAAACAGAAATATCATGTTTGTTTGCGGCAGTTCCTCTAGCTTCCTCCCTAGAAAATTAGAACGCGTAGAGCTGGTGTCTCCATGTGGAGTCAACTAGTGTTTCCCAGCACAAAATAAGTGTTCCCTGATAAAAAAACATTCAAAACAATAAAGTCCATTCATAATATCCGGAAAACACAAACACAGAGGCTGTAGCAATATCTGGGATTGAGTTAGCCAAAACACAACCGGATATTTCTGTTTTCATTAAGGTATATCCAGTCAAAGTGGTGTGGAATTCATACGCAACGGACCAAGAAAAATCGCAGTAGAAATGGTTTTGGAGAAAAGCAAAGGCTTTTCGTTAGAGAAGTATATAAAATATCATCTATACAAACAGAAATATCATGTTTGTTTGCCGCAGTTCCTCTAGCTTTCTCCCTAGAAAATACGAATGTGCAGAGCTGGTGTCTCCATGTGGCATCAACTAGTGTTTCCCAGCACAAAATTAAATGTTCCCTGATAAAAAACATTCAAAACAATAAAGTCCGTTGATAATATCCGGAAAAAACAAACACACAGGCAGTAGCAATATCTGGGACTGAGTTAGCCAAAACACAACCGGATATTTCTGGTTTCATCCAGTCATATCTGGTCAAAGTGGTTTGGAATTCCTATGCAATGGACCGAGTAAATCCCTGTAAAAATGGTTTTGGAGAAAAGTAAAGTGCTTTCTTTTTGCAAGTGCATAAAATGTGATCTATACAAACAGAAATATCATGTTTGTTTGCCGCGTTCCTGTAGCTTTCTCCCTAGAAAATACGAATGTGCAGAGCTGGTGTCTCCACGTGGTGTCAACTAGTGTTTCTACGGTACAGAATTAAATGTTCCCTCATAAAAAAAACAATCAAAAGAAAAAGTCCGTTGATAATATCTGGAAAACACAAACACAGAGGCTTTCACAATATTTCGGGTTGAGTTAGCCATAACACAATTGGGTATTTCTGGTTTCATCCGGTCATACCTGGTCAAAGTGGTGTGGAATTCCTATGCAATGGACCAAGAAAATCACAGTAAAAATGGTTTTGGAGAAAAGCAAAGTCTGTTCCTTAGACAAGTGCATAAAATGTCATCTATACAAACGGAAATATCATGTTTGTTTCCTGCAGTTCCTCTAGCATTCACCCTAGAAAATAGGAATGTGTAGAGCTGGTGTCTCCATGTGGAACCAATTAGTGTTTCCCAGCACAAAATTAAATGTTCCCTGATAAAAAATATTCAAAACAGTAAAGTCCGTTGATAATATCCAGAAATCACAAACACAGAATCTGACGCAATATCTCAGATTGAGATAGTCAAAACACAACCGGTTATTTCTGGTTTCATCCAGTCATATCCGGAAAAAGTGGTGTGGAATTCGTATACATTGGACCCAGACAATCACAGTAAAAATGGTTTTGGAGAAAAGCACAGTCTTTTCTTTAGGCAAGTGCATAAAATGTCATCTATACAAACAGAAATATCATGTTTGTTTGCGGCAGTTCATCTAGCTCTCTCCCGAGAAAATACGAATGTGTAGAGCGGGAGTCTCCATGTGCAATCAACTAGTGTTTCCGAGCACAAACTTAATTATTTCCTGATTAAAAAAAACATTCAAAAAATAAAGTCTGTCCATAATATCCAGAAACAGAAACACAGAGCCTGTTGCAATATCTGGGAATGAGTTAGCCAAAACACAACCGGATATTTCTGGTTTCATCCAGTCATATCCGGACAAAGTTGTGTTGAAATCGCATGCAATGGACCGAGAAAATCACAGTAAAAATGGTTTTGGAGAAAAGCAAAGTCTGTTCCTTAGACAAGTGCATAAAATGTCATCTATACAAACAGAAATATCATGTTTGTTTCCTGCAGTTCCTCTAGCATTCACCCTAGAAAATAGGAATGTGTAGAGCTGGTGTCTCCATGTGGAACCAATTAGTGTTTCCCAGCACAAAATTAAATGTTCCCTGATAAAAAATATTCAAAACAGTAAAGTCCGTTGATAATATCCAGAAATCACAAACACAGAATCTGACGCAATATCTCAGATTGAGATAGTCAAAACACAACCGGTTATTTCTGGTTTCATCCAGTCATATCCGGAAAAAGTGGTGTGGAATTCGTATACATTGGACCCAGACAATCACAGTAAAAATGGTTTTGGAGAAAAGCACAGTCTTTTCTTTAGGCAAGTGCATAAAATGTCATCTATACAAACAGAAATATCATGTTTGTTTGCGGCAGTCCATCTAGCTCTCTCCCTAGAAAATACGAATGTGTAGAGCGGGAGTCTCCATGTGCAATCAACTAGTGTTTCCCAGCACAAACTTAATTATTTCCTGATTAAAAAAAACATTCAAAAAATAAAGTCTGTCCATAATATCCAGAAACAGAAACACAGAGCCTGTTGCAATATCTGGGAATGAGTTAGCCAAAACACAACCGGATATTTCTGGTTTCATCCAGTCATATCTGGACAAAGTTGTGTTGAAATCGCATGCAATGGACCGAGAAAATCACAGTAAAAATGGTTTTGGAGAAAAGCAAAGTCTTTTCCTTAGGCAAGTGCATAAAATGTCATCTATACAAACAGAAATATCATGTTTGTTGGCCTCAGTTCCTCTAGCTTTCTCCCTAGAAAATTCAAATGTGTAGAGCTGGTGTCTCCATATGGAACCAATTAGTGATTCCCAGCACAAAATTAATTGTTCCCTGATAAAAAACATTCAAAACCATAAAGTCTGTTGATAATATCCAGAAAAATACAAACACAGAGGCTGTAGCAATATCTCAGATTGAGTTAGCCAAAACACAACCGGATATTTCTGTTATCATCCAGTCATATCCGGACAAAGTGGTGATGAATTCATATGCAATGGACCGAGAAAATCACAGTAAAAATGGTTTGGGAGAAAAGCAAAGTCTTTTCTTTAGGCAAGTGCGTAAAAGGTTATGTGTACAAACAAAAATATCATGATTGTTTGCCGCAGATCCTCTAGCTTTCTCCCTAGAAAATACGAATGTGTGGAGCTGGTGTCTCCATGTGGAACCAATTAGTGTTTCTACGGTACAAAATTAAATGTTCCCTGATTAAAAGATTCAAAACACTAAAGTCCATCCATAATATCCAGAAAACACAAACACAGAGGCTTTCACAATATTTCGGATTGAGTTAGCCAAAACACAACTGGATATTTCTGGTTTCATCTAGTAATATCCGGACAAAGTCCCGTGGAATTCGTATGCAATGGACTGAGCAAATGAGAGTAAAATGGTTTTGGAGAAAAGCAAAGTCTATTCGTTAGGCAAGTGCATAAAATGTCATCTATACAAACAGAAATATCATGTTTGTTTGCGGCAGTTCCTCTAGCTTCCTCCCTAGAAAATTAGAATGCGTAGAGCTGGTGTCTCCATGTGGAGTCAACTAGTGTTTCCCAGCACAAAATAAGTGTTCCCTGATAAAAAAACATTCAAAACAATAAAGTCCATTCATAATATCCGGAAAACACAAACACAGAGGCTGTAGCAATATCTGGGATTGAGTTAGCCAAAACACAACCGGATATTTCTGTTTTCATTAAGGTATATCCAGTCAAAGTGGTGTGGAATTCATACGCAACGGACCAAGAAAAATCGCAGTAGAAATGGTTTTGGAGAAAAGCAAAGGCTTTTCGTTAGAGAAGTATATAAAATATCATCTATACAAACAGAAATATCATGTTTGTTTGCCGCAGTTCCTCTAGCTTTCTCCCTAGAAAATACGAATGTGCAGAGCTGGTGTCTCCATGTGGCATCAACTAGTGTTTCCCAGCAAAAAATTAAATGTTCCCTGATAAAAAACATTCAAAACAATAAAGTCCGTTGATAATATCCGGAAAAAACAAACACACAGGCAGTAGCAATATCTGGGACTGAGTTAGCCAAAACACAACCGGATATTTCTGGTTTCATCCAGTCATATCTGGTCAAAGTGGTGTGGAATTCCTATGCAATGGACCGAGTAAATCCCTGTAAAAATGGTTTTGGAGAAAAGTAAAGTGCTTTCTTTTTGCAAGTGCATAAAATGTGATCTATACAAACAGAAATATCATGTTTGTTTGCCGCGTTCCTGTAGCTTTCTCCCTAGAAAATACGAATGTGCAGAGCTGGTGTCTCCACGTGGAGTCAACTAGTGTTTCTACGGTACAGAATTAAATGTTCCCTCATAAAAAAAACAATCAAAAGAAAAAGTCCATTGATAATATCTGGAAAACACAAACACAGAGGCTTTCACAATATTTCGGGTTGAGTTAGCCATAACACAATTGGGTATTTCTGGTTTCATCCGGTCATATCTGGTCAAAGTGGTGTGGAATTCCTATGCAATGGACCAAGAAAATCACAGTAAAAATGGTTTTGGAGAAAAGCAAAGTCTGTTCCTTAGACAAGTGCATAAAATGCCATCTATACAAACAGAAATATCATGTTTGTTTCCTGCAGTTCCTCTAGCATTCACCCTAGAAAATAGGAATGTGTAGAGCTGGTGTCTCCATGTGGAACTAATTAGTGTTTCCCAGCACAAAATTAAATGTTCCCTGATAAAAAATATTCAAAACAGTAAAGTCCGTTGATAATATCCAGAAATCACAAACACAGAATCTGACGCAATATCTCAGATTGAGATAGTCAAAACACAACCGGTTATTTCTGGTTTCATCCAGTCATATCCGGAAAAAGTGGTGTGGAATTCGTATACATTGGACCCAGACAATCACAGTAAAAATGGTTTTGGAGAAAAGCACAGTCTTTTCTTTAGGCAAGTGCATAAAATGTCATCTATACAAACAGAAATATCATGTTTGTTTGCGGCAGTTCATCTAGCTCTCTCCCGAGAAAATACGAATGTGTAGAGCGGGAGTCTCCATGTGCAATCAACTAGTGTTTCCCAGCACAAACTTAATTATTTCCTGATAAAAAAAACATTCAAAAAATAAAGTCTGTCCATAATATCCAGAAACAGAAACACAGAGCCTGTTGCAATATCTGGGAATGAGTTAGCCAAAACACAACCGGATATTTCTGGTTTCATCCAGTCATATCCGGACAAAGTTGTGTTGAAATCGCATGCAATGGACCGAGAAAATCACAGTAAAAATGGTTTTGGAGAAAAGCAAAGTCTGTTCCTTAGACAAGTGCATAAAAGGTCATCTATACAAACAGAAATATCATGTTTGTTTCCTGCAGTTCCTCTAGCATTCACCCTAGAAAATAGGAATGTGTAGAGCTGGTGTCTCCATGTGGAACCAATTAGTGTTTCCCAGCACAAAATTAAATGTTCCCTGATAAAAAATATTCAAAACAGTAAAGTCCGTTGATAATATCCAGAAATCACAAACACAGAATCTGACGCAATATCTCAGATTGAGATAGTCAAAACACAACCGGTTATTTCTGGTTTCATCCAGTCATATCCGGAAAAAGTGGTGTGGAATTCGTATACATTGGACCCAGACAATCACAGTAAAAATGGTTTTGGAGAAAAGCACAGTCTTTTCTTTAGGCAAGTGCATAAAATGTCATCTATACAAACAGAAATATCATGTTTGTTTGCGGCAGTCCATCTAGCTCTCTCCCTAGAAAATACGAATGTGTAGAGCGGGAGTCTCCATGTGCAATCAACTAGTGTTTCCCAGCACAAACTTAATTATTTCCTGATTAAAAAAAACATTCAAAAAATAAAGTCTGTCCATAATATCCAGAAACAGAAACACAGAGCCTGTTGCAATATCTGGGAATGAGTTAGCCAAAACACAACCGGATATTTCTGGTTTCATCCAGTCATATCTGGACAAAGTTGTGTTGAAATCGCATGCAATGGACCGAGAAAATCACAGTAAAAATGGTTTTGGAGAAAAGCAAAGTCTTTTCCTTAGGCAAGTGCATAAAATGTCATCTATACAAACAGAAATATCATGTTTGTTGGCCTCAGTTCCTCTAGCTTTCTCCCTAGAAAATTCAAATGTGTAGAGCTGGTGTCTCCATATGGAACCAATTAGTGATTCCCAGCACAAAATTAATTGTTCCCTGATAAAAAACATTCAAAACCATAAAGTCTGTTGATAATATCCAGAAAAATACAAACACAGAGGCTGTAGCAATATCTCAGATTGAGTTAGCCAAAACACAACCGGATATTTCTGTTATCATCCAGTCATATCCGGACAAAGTGGTGATGAATTCATATGCAATGGACCGAGAAAATCACAGTAAAAATGGTTTGGGAGAAAAGCAAAGTCTTTTCTTTAGGCAAGTGCGTAAAAGGTTATGTGTACAAACAAAAATATCATGATTGTTTGCCGCAGATCCTCTAGCTTTCTCCCTAGAAAATACGAATGTGTGGAGCTGGTGTCTCCATGTGGAACCAATTAGTGTTTCTACGGTACAAAATTAAATGTTCCCTGATTAAAAGATTCAAAACAATAAAGTCCATCCATAATATCCAGAAAACACAAACACAGAGGCTTTCACAATATTTCGGATTGAGTTAGCCAAAACACAACTGGATATTTCTGGTTTCATCTAGTAATATCCGGACAAAGTCCCGTGGAATTCGTATGCAATGGACTGAGCAAATGAGAGTAAAATGGTTTTGGAGAAAAGCAAAGTCTATTCGTTAGGCAAGTGCATAAAATGTCATCTATACAAACAGAAATATCATGTTTGTTTGCGGCAGTTCCTCTAGCTTCCTCCCTAGAAAATTAGAACGCGTAGAGCTGGTGTCTCCATGTGGAGTCAACTAGTGTTTCCCAGCACAAAATAAGTGTTCCCTGATAAAAAAACATTCAAAACAATAAAGTCCATTCATAATATCCGGAAAACACAAACACAGAGGCTGTAGCAATATCTGGGATTGAGTTAGCCAAAACACAACCGGATATTTCTGTTTTCATTAAGGTATATCCAGTCAAAGTGGTGTGGAATTCATACGCAACGGACCAAGAAAAATCGCAGTAGAAATGGTTTTGGAGAAAAGCAAAGGCTTTTCGTTAGAGAAGTATATAAAATATCATCTATACAAACAGAAATATCATGTTTGTTTGCCGCAGTTCCTCTAGCTTTCTCCCTAGAAAATACGAATGTGCAGAGCTGGTGTCTCCATGTGGCATCAACTAGTGTTTCCCAGCAAAAAATTAAATGTTCCCTGATAAAAAACATTCAAAACAATAAAGTCCGTTGATAATATCCGGAAAAAACAAACACACAGGCAGTAGCAATATCTGGGACTGAGTTAGCCAAAACACAACCGGATATTTCTGGTTTCATCCAGTCATATCTGGTCAAAGTGGTGTGGAATTCCTATGCAATGGACCGAGTAAATCCCTGTAAAAATGGTTTTGGAGAAAAGTAAAGTCCTTTCTTTTTGCAAGTGCATAAAATGTGATCTATACAAACAGAAATATCATGTTTGTTTGCCGCGTTCCTGTAGCTTTCTCCCTAGAAAATACGAATGTGCAGAGCTGGTGTCTCCACGTGGAGTCAACTAGTGTTTCTACGGTACAGAATTAAATGTTCCCTCATAAAAAAAACAATCAAAAGAAAAAGTCCATTGATAATATCTGGAAAACACAAACACAGAGGCTTTCACAATATTTCGGGTTGAGTTAGCCATAACACAATTGGGTATTTCTGGTTTCATCCGGTCATATCTGGTCAAAGTGGTGTGGAATTCCTATGCAATGGACCAAGAAAATCACAGTAAAAATGGTTTTGGAGAAAAGCAAAGTCTGTTCCTTAGACAAGTGCATAAAATGCCATCTATACAAACAGAAATATCATGTTTGTTTCCTGCAGTTCCTCTAGCATTCACCCTAGAAAATAGGAATGTGTAGAGCTGGTGTCTCCATGTGGAACTAATTAGTGTTTCCCAGCACAAAATTAAATGTTCCCTGATAAAAAATATTCAAAACAGTAAAGTCCGTTGATAATATCCAGAAATCACAAACACAGAATCTGACGCAATATCTCAGATTGAGATAGTCAAAACACAACCGGTTATTTCTGGTTTCATCCAGTCATATCCGGAAAAAGTGGTGTGGAATTCGTATACATTGGACCCAGACAATCACAGTAAAAATGGTTTTGGAGAAAAGCACAGTCTTTTCTTTAGGCAAGTGCATAAAATGTCATCTATACAAACAGAAATATCATGTTTGTTTGCGGCAGTTCATCTAGCTCTCTCCCGAGAAAATACGAATGTGTAGAGCGGGAGTCTCCATGTGCAATCAACTAGTGTTTCCCAGCACAAACTTAATTATTTCCTGATAAAAAAAACATTCAAAAAATAAAGTCTGTCCATAATATCCAGAAACAGAAACACAGAGCCTGTTGCAATATCTGGGAATGAGTTAGCCAAAACACAACCGGATATTTCTGGTTTCATCCAGTCATATCCGGACAAAGTTGTGTTGAAATTGCATGCAATGGACCGAGAAAATCACAGTAAAAATGGTTTTGGAGAAAAGCAAAGTCTGTTCCTTAGACAAGTGCATAAAATGTCATCTATACAAACAGAAATATCATGTTTGTTTCCTGCAGTTCCTCTAGCATTCACCCTAGAAAATAGGAATGTGTAGAGCTGGTGTCTCCATGTGGAACCAATTAGTGTTTCCCAGCACAAAATTAAATGTTCCCTGATAAAAAATATTCAAAACAGTAAAGTCCGTTGATAATATCCAGAAATCACAAACACAGAATCTGACGCAATATCTCAGATTGAGATAGTCAAAACACAACCGGTTATTTCTGGTTTCATCCAGTCATATCCGGAAAAAGTGGTGTGGAATTCGTATACATTGGACCCAGACAATCACAGTAAAAATGGTTTTGGAGAAAAGCACAGTCTTTTCTTTAGGCAAGTGCATAAAATGTCATCTATACAAACAGAAATATCATGTTTGTTTGCGGCAGTCCATCTAGCTCTCTCCCTAGAAAATACGAATGTGTAGAGCGGGAGTCTCCATGTGCAATCAACTAGTGTTTCCCAGCACAAACTTAATTATTTCCTGATTAAAAAAAACATTCAAAAAATAAAGTCTGTCCATAATATCCAGAAACAGAAACACAGAGCCTGTTGCAATATCTGGGAATGAGTTAGCCAAAACACAACCGGATATTTCTGGTTTCATCCAGTCATATCTGGACAAAGTTGTGTTGAAATCGCATGCAATGGACCGAGAAAATCACAGTAAAAATGGTTTTGGAGAAAAGCAAAGTCTTTTCCTTAGGCAAGTGCATAAAATGTCATCTATACAAACAGAAATATCATGTTTGTTGGCCTCAGTTCCTCTAGCTTTCTCCCTAGAAAATTCAAATGTGTAGAGCTGGTGTCTCCATATGGAACCAATTAGTGATTCCCAGCACAAAATTAATTGTTCCCTGATTAAAAACATTCAAAACCATAAAGTCTGTTGATAATATCCAGAAAAATACAAACACAGAGGCTGTAGCAATATCTCAGATTGAGTTAGCCAAAACACAACCGGATATTTCTGTTATCATCCAGTCATATCCGGACAAAGTGGTGATGAATTCATATGCAATGGACCGAGAAAATCACAGTAAAAATGGTTTGGGAGAAAAGCAAAGTCTTTTCTTTAGGCAAGTGCGTAAAAGGTTATGTGTACAAACAAAAATATCATGATTGTTTGCCGCAGATCCTCTAGCTTTCTCCCTAGAAAATACGAATGTGTGGAGCTGGTGTCTCCATGTGGAACCAATTAGTGTTTCTACGGTACAAAATTAAATGTTCCCTGATTAAAAGATTCAAAACACTAAAGTCCATCCATAATATCCAGAAAACACAAACACAGAGGCTTTCACAATATTTCGGATTGAGTTAGCCAAAACACAACTGGATATTTCTGGTTTCATCTAGTAATATCCGGACAAAGTCCCGTGGAATTCGTATGCAATGGACTGAGCAAATGAGAGTAAAATGGTTTTGGAGAAAAGCAAAGTCTATTCGTTAGGCAAGTGCATAAAATGTCATCTATACAAACAGAAATATCATGTTTGTTTGCGGCAGTTCCTCTAGCTTCCTCCCTAGAAAATTAGAATGCGTAGAGCTGGTGTCTCCATGTGGAGTCAACTAGTGTTTCCCAGCACAAAATAAGTGTTCCCTGATAAAAAAACATTCAAAACAATAAAGTCCGTTGATAATATCCGGAAAACACAAACACAGAGGCTGTAGCAATATCTGGGATTGAGTTAGCCAAAACACAACCGGATATTTCTGTTTTCATTAAGGTATATCCAGTCAAAGTGGTGTGGAATTCATACGCAACGGACCAAGAAAAATCGCAGTAGAAATGGTTTTGGAGAAAAGCAAAGGCTTTTCGTTAGAGAAGTATATAAAATATCATCTATACAAACAGAAATATCATGTTTGTTTGCCGCAGTTCCTCTAGCTTTCTCCCTAGAAAATACGAATGTGCAGAGCTGGTGTCTCCATGTGGCATCAACTAGTGTTTCCCAGCAAAAAATTAAATGTTCCCTGATAAAAAACATTCAAAACAATAAAGTCCGTTGATAATATCCGGAAAAAACAAACACACAGGCAGTAGCAATATCTGGGACTGAGTTAGCCAAAACACAACCGGATATTTCTGGTTTCATCCAGTCATATCTGGTCAAAGTGGTGTGGAATTCCTATGCAATGGACCGAGTAAATCCCTGTAAAAATGGTTTTGGAGAAAAGTAAAGTCCTTTCTTTTTGCAAGTGCATAAAATGTGATCTATACAAACAGAAATATCATGTTTGTTTGCCGCGTTCCTGTAGCTTTCTCCCTAGAAAATACGAATGTGCAGAGCTGGTGTCTCCACGTGGAGTCAACTAGTGTTTCTACGGTACAGAATTAAATGTTCCCTCATAAAAAAAACAATCAAAAGAAAAAGTCCATTGATAATATCTGGAAAACACAAACACAGAGGCTTTCACAATATTTCGGGTTGAGTTAGCCATAACACAATTGGGTATTTCTGGTTTCATCCAGTCATACCTGGTCAAAGTGGTGTGGAATTCCTATGCAATGGACCAAGAAAATCACAGTAAAAATGGTTTTGGAGAAAAGCAAAGTCTGTTCCTTAGACAAGTGCATAAAATGTCATCTATACAAACAGAAATATCATGTTTGTTTCCTGCAGTTCCTCTAGCATTCACCCTAGAAAATAGGAATGTGTAGAGCTGGTGTCTCCATGTGGAACCAATTAGTGTTTCCCAGCACAAAATTAAATGTTCCCTGATAAAAAATATTCAAAACAGTAAAGTCCGTTGATAATATCCAGAAATCACAAACACAGAATCTGACGCAATATCTCAGATTGAGATAGTCAAAACACAACCGGTTATTTCTGGTTTCATCCAGTCATATCCGGAAAAAGTGGTGTGGAATTCGTATACATTGGACCCAGACAATCACAGTAAAAATGGTTTTGGAGAAAAGCACAGTCTTTTCTTTAGGCAAGTGCATAAAATGTCATCTATACAAACAGAAATATCATGTTTGTTTGCGGCAGTTCATCTAGCTCTCTCCCGAGAAAATACGAATGTGTAGAGCGGGAGTCTCCATGTGCAATCAACTAGTGTTTCCCAGCACAAACTTAATTATTTCCTGATTAAAAAAAACATTCAAAAAATAAAGTCTGTCCATAATATCCAGAAACAGAAACACAGAGCCTGTTGCAATATCTGGGAATGAGTTAGCCAAAACACAACCGGATATTTCTGGTTTCATTAAGTCATATCCGGACAAAGTTGTGTTGAAATCGCATGCAATGGACCGAGAAAATCACAGTAAAAATGGTTTTGGAGAAAAGCAAAGTCTGTTCCTTAGACAAGTGCATAAAATGTCATCTATACAAACAGAAATATCATGTTTGTTTCCTGCAGTTCCTCTAGCATTCACCCTAGAAAATAGGAATGTGTAGAGCTGGTGTCTCCATGTGGAACCAATTAGTGTTTCCCAGCACAAAATTAAATGTTCCCTGATAAAAAATATTCAAAACAGTAAAGTCCGTTGATAATATCCAGAAATCACAAACACAGAATCTGACGCAATATCTCAGATTGAGATAGTCAAAACACAACCGGTTATTTCTGGTTTCATCCAGTCATATCCGGAAAAAGTGGTGTGGAATTCGTATACATTGGACCCAGACAATCACAGTAAAAATGGTTTTGGAGAAAAGCACAGTCTTTTCTTTAGGCAAGTGCATAATATGTCATCTATACAAACAGAAATATCATGTTTGTTTGCCGCAGATCCTCTAGCTTTCTCCCTAGAAAATACGAATGTGTGGAGCTGGTGTCTCCATGTGGAACCAATTAGTGTTTCTACGGTACAAAATTAAATGTTCCCTGATTAAAAGATTCAAAACACTAAAGTCCATCCATAATATCCAGAAAACACAAACACAGAGGCTTTCACAATATTTCGGATTGAGTTAGCCAAAACACAACTGGATATTTCTGGTTTCATCTAGTAATATCCGGACAAAGTCCCGTGGAATTCGTATGCAATGGACTGAGCAAATGAGAGTAAAATGGTTTTGGAGAAAAGCAAAGTCTATTCGTTAGGCAAGTGCATAAAATGTCATCTATACAAACAGAAATATCATGTTTGTTTGCGGCAGTTCCTCTAGCTTCCTCCCTAGAAAATTAGAATGCGTAGAGCTGGTGTCTCCATGTGGAGTCAACTAGTGTTTCCCAGCACAAAATAAGTGTTCCCTGATAAAAAAACATTCAAAACAATAAAGTCCATTCATAATATCCGGAAAACACAAACACAGAGGCTGTAGCAATATCTGGGATTGAGTTAGCCAAAACACAACCGGATATTTCTGTTTTCATTAAGGTATATCCAGTCAAAGTGGTGTGGAATTCATACGCAACGGACCAAGAAAAATCGCAGTAGAAATGGTTTTGGAGAAAAGCAAAGGCTTTTCGTTAGAGAAGTATATAAAATATCATCTATACAAACAGAAATATCATGTTTGTTTGCCGCAGTTCCTCTAGCTTTCTCCCTAGAAAATACGAATGTGCAGAGCTGGTGTCTCCATGTGGCATCAACTAGTGTTTCCCAGCAAAAAATTAAATGTTCCCTGATAAAAAACATTCAAAACAATAAAGTCCGTTGATAATATCCGGAAAAAACAAACACACAGGCAGTAGCAATATCTGGGACTGAGTTAGCCAAAACACAACCGGATATTTCTGGTTTCATCCAGTCATATCTGGTCAAAGTGGTTTGGAATTCCTATGCAATGGACCGAGTAAATCCCTGTAAAAATGGTTTTGGAGAAAAGTAAAGTCCTTTCTTTTTGCAAGTGCATAAAATGTGATCTATACAAACAGAAATATCATGTTTGTTTGCCGCGTTCCTGTAGCTTTCTCCCTAGAAAATACGAATGTGCAGAGCTGGTGTCACCACGTGGAGTCAACTAGTGTTTCTACGGTACAGAATTAAATGTTCCCTCATAAAAAAAACAATCAAAAGAAAAAGTCCATTGATAATATCTGGAAAACACAAACACAGAGGCTTTCACAATATTTCGGGTTGAGTTAGCCATAACACAATTGGGTATTTCTGGTTTCATCCAGTCATACCTGGTCAAAGTGGTGTGGAATTCCTATGCAATGGACCAAGAAAATCACAGTAAAAATGGTTTTGGAGAAAAGCAAAGTCTGTTCCTTAGACAAGTGCATAAAATGTCATCTATACAAACAGAAATATCATGTTTGTTTCCTGCAGTTCCTCTAGCATTCACCCTAGAAAATAGGAATGTGTAGAGCTGGTGTCTCCATGTGGAACCAATTAGTGTTTCCCAGCACAAAATTAAATGTTCCCTGATAAAAAATATTCAAAACAGTAAAGTCCGTTGATAATATCCAGAAATCACAAACACAGAATCTGACGCAATATCTCAGATTGAGATAGTCAAAACACAACCGGTTATTTCTGGTTTCATCCAGTCATATCCGGAAAAAGTGGTGTGGAATTCGTATACATTGGACCCAGACAATCACAGTAAAAATGGTTTTGGAGAAAAGCACAGTCTTTTCTTTAGGCAAGTGCATAAAATGTCATCTATACAAACAGAAATATCATGTTTGTTTGCGGCAGTTCATCTAGCTCTCTCCCTAGAAAATACGAATGTGTAGAGCGGGAGTCTCCATGTGCAATCAACTAGTGTTTCCCAGCACAAACTTAATTATTTCCTGATTAAAAAAAAACATTCAAAAAATAAAGTCTGTCCATAATATCCAGAAACAGAAACACAGAGCCTGTTGCAATATCTGGGAATGAGTTAGCCAAAACACAACCGGATATTTCTGGTTTCATCCAGTCATATCCGGACAAAGTTGTGTTGAAATCGCATGCAATGGACCAAGAAAATCACAGTAAAAATGGTTTTGGAGAAAAGCAAAGTCTTTTCCTTAGGCAAGTGCATAAAATGTCATCTATACAAACAGAAATATCATGTTTGTTGGCCTCAGTTCCTCTAGCTTTCTCCCTAGAAAATTCAAATGTGTAGAGCTGGTGTCTCCATATGGAACCAATTAGTGATTCCCAGCACAAAATTAATTGTTCCCTGATAAAAAACATTCAAAACCATAAAGTCTGTTGATAATATCCAGAAAAATACAAACACAGAGGCTGTAGCAATATCTCAGATTGAGTTAGACAAAACACAACCGGATATTTCTGTTATCATCCAGTCATATCCGGACAAAGTGGTGATGAATTCATATGCAATGGACCGAGAAAATCACAGTAAAAATGGTTTGGGAGAAAAGCAAAGTCTTTTCTTTAGGCAAGTGCGTAAAAGGTTATGTGTACAAACAAAAATATCATGATTGTTTGCCGCAGATCCTCTAGCTTTCTCCCTAGAAAATACGAATGTGTGGAGCTGGTGTCTCCATGTGGAACCAATTAGTGTTTCTACGGTACAAAATTAAATGTTCCCTGATAAAAAGATTCAAAACAATAAAGTCCATCCATAATATCCAGAAAACACAAACACAGAGGCTTTCACAATATTTCGGATTGAGTTAGCCAAAACACAACTGGATATTTCTGGTTTCATCTAGTAATATCCGGACAAAGTCCCGTGGAATTCGTATGCAATGGACTGAGCAAATGAGAGTAAAATGGTTTTGGAGAAAAGCAAAGTCTTTTCGTTAGGCAAGTGCATAAAATGTCATCTATACAAACAGAAATATCATGTTTGTTTGCGGCAGTTCCTCTAGCTTCCTCCCTAGAAAATTAGAATGCGTAGAGCTGGTGTCTCCATGTGGAGTCAACTAGTGTTTCCCAGCACAAAATAAGTGTTCCCTGATAAAAAAACATTCAAAACAATAAAGTCCATTCATAATATCCGGAAAACACAAACACAGAGGCTGTAGCAATATCTGGGATTGAGTTAGCCAAAACACAACCGGAGATTTCTGTTTTCATTAAGGTATATCCAGTCAAAGTGGTGTGGAATTCATACGCAACGGACCAAGAAAAATCGCAGTAGAAATGGTTTTGGAGAAAAGCAAAGGCTTTTCGTTAGAGAAGTATATAAAATATCATCTATACAAACAGAAATATCATGTTTGTTTGCCGCAGTTCCTCTAGTTTTCTCCATAGAAAATACGAATGTGCAGAGCTGGTGTCTCCATGTGGCATCAACTAGTGTTTCCCAGCAAAAAATTAAATGTTCCCTGATAAAAAACATTCAAAACAATAAAGTCCGTTGATAATATCCGGAAAAAACAAACACACAGGCAGTAGCAATATCTGGGACTGAGTTAGCCAAAACACAACCGGATATTTCTGGTTTCATCCAGTCATATCTGGTCAAAGTGGTTTGGAATTCCTATGCAATGGACCGAGTAAATCCCTGTAAAAATGGTTTTGGAGAAAAGTAAAGTCTTTTCTTTTTGCAAGTGCATAAAATGTGATCTATACAAACAGAAATATCATGTTTGTTTGCCGTGTTCCTGTAGCTTTCTCCCTAGAAAATACGAATGTGCAGAGCTGGTGTCTCCACGTGGAGTCAACTAGTGTTTCTACGGTACAGAATTAAATGTTCCCTCATAAAAAAAAACATTCAAAAGAAAAAGTCCATTGATAATATCTGGAAAACACAAACACAGAGGCTTTCACAATATTTCGGGTTGAGTTAGCCATAACACAATTGGGTATTTCTGGTTTCATCCAGTCATACCTGGTCAAAGTGGTGTGGAATTCCTATGCAATGGACCAAGAAAATCACAGTAAAAATGGTTTTGGAGAAAGGAAAGTCTGTTCCTTAGACAAGTGCATAAAATGTCATCTATACAAACAGAAATATCATGTTTGTTTCCTGCAGTTCCTCTAGCATTCACCCTAGAAAATAGGAATGTGTAGAGCTGGTGTCTCCATGTGGAACCAATTAGTGTTTCCCAGCACAAAATTAAATGTTCCCTGATAAAAAATATTCAAAACAGTAAAGTCCGTTGATAATATCCAGAAATCACAAACACAGAATCTGACGCAATATCTCAGATTGAGATAGTCAAAACACAACCGGTTATTTCTGGTTTCATCCAGTCATATCCGGAAAAAGTGGTGTGGAATTCGTATACATTGGACCCAGACAATCACAGTAAAAATGGTTTTGGAGAAAAGCACAGTCTTTTCTTTAGGCAAGTGCATAAAATGTCATCTATACAAACAGAAATATCATGTTTGTTTGCGGCAGTTCATCTAGCTCTCTCCCTAGAAAATACGAATGTGTAGAGCGGGAGTCTCCATGTGCAATCAACTAGTGTTTCCCAGCACAAACTTAATTATTTCCTGATTAAAAAAAAAACATTCAAAAAATAAAGTCTGTCCATAATATCCAGAAACAGAAACACAGAGCCTGTTGCAATATCTGGGAATGAGTTAGCCAAAACACAACCGGATATTTCTGGTTTCATTAAGTCATATCCGGACAAAGTTGTGTTGAAATCGCATGCAATGGACCAAGAAAATCACAGTAAAAATGGTTTTGGAGAAAAGCAAAGTCTTTTCCTTAGGCAAGTGCATAAAATGTCATCTATACAAACAGAAATATCATGTTTGTTGGCCTCAGTTCCTCTAGCTTTCTCCCTAGAAAATTCAAATGTGTAGAGCTGGTGTCTCCATATGGAACCAATTAGTGATTCCCAGCACAAAATTAATTGTTCCCTGATAAAAAACATTCAAAACCATAAAGTCTGTTGACAATATCCAGAAAAATACAAACACAGAGGCTGTAGCAATATCTTGGATTGAGTTAGCCCAAACACAACCGGATATTTCTGTTATCATCCAGTCATATCCGGACAAAGTGGTGATGAATTCATATGCAATGGACCGAGAAAATCACAGTAAAAATGGTTTGGGAGAAAAGCAAAGTCTTTTCTTTAGGCAAGTGCGTAAAAGGTTATGTGTACAAACAAAAATATCATGATTGTTTGCCGCAGATCCTCTAGCTTTCTCCCTAGAAAATACGAATGTGTGGAGCTGGTGTCTCCATGTGGAACCAATTAGTGTTTCTACGGTACAAAATTAAATGTTCCCTGATAAAAAGATTCAAAACAATAAAGTCCATCCATAATATCCAGAAAACACAAACACAGAGGCTTTCACAATATTTCGGATTGAGTTAGCCAAAACACAACTGGATATTTCTGGTTTCATCTAGTAATATCCGGACAAAGTCCCGTGGAATTCGTATGCAATGGACTGAGCAAATGAGAGTAAAATGGTTTTGGAGAAAAGCAAAGTCTTTTCGTTAGGCAAGTGCATAAAATGTCATCTATACAAACAGAAATATCATGTTTGTTTGCGGCAGTTCCTCTAGCTTCCTCCCTAGAAAATTAGAATGCGTAGAGCTGGTGTCTCCATGTGGAGTCAACTAGTGTTTCCCAGCACAAAATAAGTGTTCCCTGATAAAAAAACATTCAAAACAATAAAGTCCATTCATAATATCCGGAAAACACAAACACAGAGGCTGTAGCAATATCTGGGATTGAGTTAGCCAAAACACAACCGGAGATTTCTGTTTTCATTAAGGTATATCCAGTCAAAGTGGTGTGGAATTCATACGCAACGGACCAAGAAAAATCGCAGTAGAAATGGTTTTGGAGAAAAGCAAAGGCTTTTCGTTAGAGAAGTATATAAAATATCATCTATACAAACAGAAATATCATGTTTGTTTGCCGCAGTTCCTCTAGTTTTCTCCATAGAAAATACGAATGTGCAGAGCTGGTGTCTCCATGTGGCATCAACTAGTGTTTCCCAGCAAAAAATTAAATGTTCCCTGATAAAAAACATTCAAAACAATAAAGTCCGTTGATAATATCCGGAAAAAACAAACACACAGGCAGTAGCAATATCTGGGACTGAGTTAGCCAAAACACAACCGGATATTTCTGGTTTCATCCAGTCATATCTGGTCAAAGTGGTTTGGAATTCCTATGCAATGGACCGAGTAAATCCCTGTAAAAATGGTTTTGGAGAAAAGTAAAGTCTTTTCTTTTTGCAAGTGCATAAAATGTGATCTATACAAACAGAAATATCATGTTTGTTTGCCGCGTTCCTGTAGCTTTCTCCCTAGAAAATACGAATGTGCAGAGCTGGTGTCTCCACGTGGAGTCAACTAGTGTTTCTACGGTACAGAATTAAATGTTCCCTCATAAAAAAAACATTCAAAAGAAAAAGTCCATTGATAATATCTGGAAAACACAAACACAGAGGCTTTCACAATATTTCGGGTTGAGTTAGCCATAACACAATTGGGTATTTCTGGTTTCATCCAGTCATACCTGGTCAAAGTGGTGTGGAATTCCTATGCAATGGACCAAGAAAATCACAGTAAAAATGGTTTTGGAGAAAAGCAAAGTCTGTTCCTTAGACAAGTGCATAAAATGTCATCTATACAAACAGAAATATCATGTTTGTTTCCTGCAGTTCCTCTAGCATTCACCCTAGAAAATAGGAATGTGTAGAGCTGGTGTCTCCATGTGGAACCAATTAGTGTTTCCCAGCACAAAATTAAATGTTCCCTGATAAAAAATATTCAAAACAGTAAAGTCCGTTGATAATATCCAGAAATCACAAACACAGAATCTGACGCAATATCTCAGATTGAGATAGTCAAAACACAACCGGTTATTTCTGGTTTCATCCAGTCATATCCGGAAAAAGTGGTGTGGAATTCGTATACATTGGACCCAGACAATCACAGTAAAAATGGTTTTGGAGAAAAGCACAGTCTTTTCTTTAGGAAAGTGCATAAAATGTCATCTATACAAACAGAAATATCATGTTTGTTTGCGGCAGTTCATCTAGCTCTCTCCCTAGAAAATACGAATGTGTAGAGCGGGAGTCTCCATGTGCAATCAACTAGTGTTTCCCAGCACAAACTTAATTATTTCCTGATTAAAAAAAAAACATTCAAAAAATAAAGTCTGTCCATAATATCCAGAAACAGAAACACAGAGCCTGTTGCAATATCTGGGAATGAGTTAGCCAAAACACAACCGGATATTTCTGGTTTCATTAAGTCATATCCGGACAAAGTTGTGTTGAAATCGCATGCAATGGACCAAGAAAATCACAGTAAAAATGGTTTTGGAGAAAAGCAAAGTCTTTTCCTTAGGCAAGTGCATAAAATGTCATCTATACAAACAGAAATATCATGTTTGTTGGCCTCAGTTCCTCTAGCTTTCTCCCTAGAAAATTCAAATGTGTAGAGCTGGTGTCTCCATATGGAACCAATTAGTGATTCCCAGCACAAAATTAATTGTTCCCTGATAAAAAACATTCAAAACCATAAAGTCTGTTGACAATATCCAGAAAAATACAAACACAGAGGCTGTAGCAATATCTTGGATTGAGTTAGCCCAAACACAACCGGATATTTCTGGTTTGATCCAGTCATATCCGGACAAAGTGGTGATGAATTCATATGCAATGGACCGAGAAAATCACAGTAAAAATGGTTTGGGAGAAAAGCAAAGTCTTTTCTTTAGGCAAGTGCGTAAAAGGTTATGTGTACAAACAAAAATATCATGATTGTTTGCCGCAGATCCTCTAGCTTTCTCCCTAGAAAATACGAATGTGTGGAGCTGGTGTCTCCATGTGGAACCAATTAGTGTTTCTAAGGTACAAAATTAAATGTTCCCTGATAAAAAGATTCAAAACAATAAAGTCCATCCATAATATCCAGAAAACACAAACACAGAGGCTTTCACAATATTTCGGATTGAGTTAGCCAAAACACAACTGGATATTTCTGGTTTCATCTAGTAATATCCGGACAAAGTCCCGTGGAATTCGTATGCAATGGACTGAGCAAATGAGAGTAAAATGGTTTTGGAGAAAAGCAAAGTCTTTTCGTTAGGCAAGTGCATAAAATGTCATCTATACAAACAGAAATATCATGTTTGTTTGCGGCAGTTCCTCTAGCTTCCTCCCTAGAAAATTAGAACGCGTAGAGCTGGTGTCTCCATGTGGAGTCAACTAGTGTTTCCCAGCACAAAATAAGTGTTCCCTGATAAAAAAACATTCAAAACAATAAAGTCCATTCATAATATCCGGAAAACACAAACACAGAGGCTGTAGCAATATCTGGGATTGAGTTATCCAAAACACAACCGGAGATTTCTGTTTTCATTAAGGTATATCCAGTCAAAGTGGTGTGGAATTCATACGCAACGGACCAAGAAAAATCGCAGTAGAAATGGTTTTGGAGAAAAGCAAAGGCTTTTCGTTAGAGAAGTATATAAAATATCATCTATACAAACAGAAATATCATGTTTGTTTGCCGCAGTTCCTCTAGCTTTCTCCCTAGAAAATACGAATGTGCAGAGCTGGTGTCTCCATGTGGCATCAACTAGTGTTTCCCAGCAAAAAATTAAATGTTCCCTGATAAAAAACATTCAAAACAATAAAGTCCGTTGATAATATCCGGAAAAAACAAACACACAGGCAGTAGCAATATCTGGGACTGAGTTAGCCAAAACACAACCGGATATTTCTGGTTTCATCCAGTCATATCTGGTCAAAGTGGTTTGGAATTCCTATGCAATGGACCGAGTAAATCCCTGTAAAAATGGTTTTGGAGAAAAGTAAAGTCCTTTCTTTTTGCAAGTGCATAAAATGTGATCTATACAAACAGAAATATCATGTTTGTTTGCCGCGTTCCTGTAGCTTTCTCCCTAGAAAATACGAATGTGCAGAGCTGGTGTCTCCACGTGGAGTCAACTAGTGTTTCTACGGTACAGAATTAAATGTTCCCTCATAAAAAAAACATTCAAAAGAAAAAGTCCATTGATAATATCTGGAAAACACAAACACAGAGGCTTTCACAATATTTAGGGTTGAGTTAGCCATAACACAATTGGGTATTTCTGGTTTCATCCGGTCATACCTGGTCAAAGTGGTGTGGAATTCCTATGCAATGGACCAAGAAAATCACAGTAAAAATGGTTTTGGAGAAAAGCAAAGTCTGTTCCTTAGACAAGTGCATAAAATGTCATCTATACAAACAGAAATATCATGTTTGTTTCCTGCAGTTCCTCTAGCATTCACCCTAGAAAATAGGAATGTGTAGAGCTGGTGTCTCCATGTGGAACCAATTAGTGTTTCCCAGCACAAAATTAAATGTTCCCTGATAAAAAATATTCAAAACAGTAAAGTCCGTTGATAATATCCAGAAATCACAAATACAGAATCTGACGCAATATCTCAGATTGAGATAGTCAAAACACAACCGGTTATTTCTGGTTTCATCCAGTCATATCCGGAAAAAGTGGTGTGGAATTCGTATACATTGGACCCAGACAATCACAGTAAAAATGGTTTTGGAGAAAAGCACAGTCTTTTCTTTAGGCAAGTGCATAAAATGTCATCTATACAAACAGAAATATCATGTTTGTTTGCGGCAGTTCATCTAGCTCTCTCCCGAGAAAATACGAATGTGTAGAGCGGGAGTCTCCATGTGCAATCAACTAGTGTTTCCCAGCACAAACTTAATTATTTCCTGATAAAAAAAACATTCAAAAAATAAAGTCTGTCCATAATATCCAGAAACAGAAACACAGAGCCTGTTGCAATATCTGGGAATGAGTTAGCCAAAACACAACCGGATATTTCTGGTTTCATCCAGTCATATCTGGACAAAGTTGTGTTGAAATCGCATGCAATGGACCGAGAAAATCACAGTAAAAATGGTTTTGGAGAAAAGCAAAGTCTTTTCCTTAGGCAAGTGCATAAAATGTCATCTATACAAACAGAAATATCATGTTTGTTGGCCTCAGTTCCTCTAGCTTTCTCCCTAGAAAATTCAAATGTGTAGAGCTGGTGTCTCCATATGGAACCAATTAGTGATTCCCAGCACAAAATTAATTGTTCCCTGATAAAAAACATTCAAAACAGTAAAGTCCGTTGATAATATCCAGAAAAATACAAACACAGAGGCTGTAGCAATATCTTGGATTGAGTTAGCCCAAACACAACCGGATATTTCTGGTTTGATCCAGTCATATCCGGACAAAGTGGTGATGAATTCATATGCAATGGACCGAGAAAATCACAGTAAAAATGGTTTGGGAGAAAAGCAAAGTCTTTTCTTTAGGCAAGTGCGTAAAAGGTTATGTGTACAAACAAAAATATCATGATTGTTTGCCGCAGATCCTCTAGCTTTCTCCCTAGAAAATACGAATGTGTGGAGCTGGTGTCTCCATGTGGAACCAATTAGTGTTTCTACGGTACAAAATTAAATGTTCCCTGATAAAAAGATTCAAAACAATAAAGTCCATCCATAATATCCAGAAAACACAAACACAGAGGCTTTCACAATATTTCGGATTGAGTTAGCCAAAACACAACTGGATATTTCTGGTTTCATCTAGTAATATCTGGACAAAGTCCCGTGGAATTCGTATGCAATGGACTGAGCAAATGAGAGTAAAATGGTTTTGGAGAAAAGCAAAGTCTTTTCGTTAGGCAAGTGCATAAAATGTCATCTATACAAACAGAAATATCATGTTTGTTTGCGGCAGTTCCTCTAGCTTCCTCCCTAGAAAATTAGAACGCGTAGAGCTGGTGTCTCCATGTGGAGTCAACTAGTGTTTCCCAGCACAAAATAAGTGTTCCCTGATAAAAAAACATTCAAAACAATAAAGTCCATTCATAATATCCGGAAAACACAAACACAGAGGCTGTAGCAATATCTGGGATTGAGTTAGCCAAAACACAACCGGATATTTCTGTTTTCATTAAGGTATATCCAGTCAAAGTGGTGTGGAATTCATACGCAACGGACCAAGAAAAATCGCAGTAGAAATGGTTTTGGAGAAAAGCAAAGGCTTTTCGTTAGAGAAGTATATAAAATATCATCTATACAAACAGAAATATCATGTTTGTTTGCCGCAGTTCCTCTAGCTTTCTCCCTAGAAAATACGAATGTGCAGAGCTGGTGTCTCCATGTGGCATCAACTAGTGTTTCCCAGCAAAAAATTAAATGTTCCCTGATAAAAAACATTCAAAACAATAAAGTCCGTTGATAATATCCGGAAAAAACAAACACACAGGCAGTAGCAATATCTGGGACTGAGTTAGCCAAAACACAACCGGATATTTCTGGTTTCATCCAGTCATATCTGGTCAAAGTGGTTTGGAATTCCTATGCAATGGACCGAGTAAATCCCTGTAAAAATGGTTTTGGAGAAAAGTAAAGTCCTTTCTTTTTGCAAGTGCATAAAATGTGATCTATACAAACAGAAATATCATGTTTGTTTGCCGCGTTCCTGTAGCTTTCTCCCTAGAAAATACGAATGTGCAGAGCTGGTGTCTCCACGTGGAGTCAACTAGTGTTTCTACGGTACAGAATTAAATGTTCCCTCATAAAAAAAACAATCAAAAGAAAAAGTCCATTGATAATATCTGGAAAACACAAACACAGAGGCTTTCACAATATTTCGGGTTGAGTTAGCCATAACACAATTGGGTATTTCTGGTTTCATCCAGTCATACCTGGTCAAAGTGGTGTGGAATTCCTATGCAATGGACCAAGAAAATCACAGTAAAAATGGTTTTGGAGAAAAGCAAAGTCTGTTCCTTAGACAAGTGCATAAAATGTCATCTATACAAACAGAAATATCATGTTTGTTTCCTGCAGTTCCTCTAGCATTCACCCTAGAAAATAGGAATGTGTAGAGCTGGTGTCTCCATGTGGAACCAATTAGTGTTTCCCAGCACAAAATTAAATGTTCCCTGATAAAAAATATTCAAAACAGTAAAGTCCGTTGATAATATCCAGAAATCACAAACACAGAATCTGACGCAATATCTCAGATTGAGATAGTCAAAACACAACCGGTTATTTCTGGTTTCATCCAGTCATATCCGGAAAAAGTGGTGTGGAATTCGTATACATTGGACCCAGACAATCACAGTAAAAATGGTTTTGGAGAAAAGCACAGTCTTTTCTTTAGGCAAGTGCATAAAATGTCATCTATACAAATAGAAATATCATGTTTGTTTGCGGCAGTTCATCTAGCTCTCTCCCGAGAAAATACGAATGTGTAGAGCGGGAGTCTCCATGTGCAATCAACTAGTGTTTCCCAGCACAAACTTAATTATTTCCTGATTAAAAAAAAACATTCAAAAAATAAAGTCTGTCCATAATATCCAGAAACAGAAACACAGAGCCTGTTGCAATATCTGGGAATGAGTTAGCCAAAACACAACCGGATATTTCTGGTTTCACCCAGTCATATCCGGACAAAGTTGTGTTGAAATCGCATGCAATGGACCGAGAAAATCACAGTAAAAATGGTTTTGGAGAAAAGCAAAGTCTGTTCCTTAGACAAGTGCATAAAATGTCATCTATACAAACAGAAATATCATGTTTGTTGGCCTCAGTTCCTCTAGCTTTCTCCCTAGAAAATTCAAATGTGTAGAGCTGGTGTCTCCATATGGAACCAATTAGTGATTCCCAGCACAAAATTAATTGTTCCCTGATAAAAAACATTCAAAACCATAAAGTCTGTTGATAATATCCAGAAAAATACAAACACAGAGGCTGTAGCAATATCTCAGATTGAGTTAGACAAAACACAACCGGATATTTCTGTTATCATCCAGTCATATCCGGACAAAGTGGTGATGAATTCATATGCAATGGACCGAGAAAATCACAGTAAAAATGGTTTGGGAGAAAAGCAAAGTCTTTTCTTTAGGCAAGTGCATAAAAGGTTATGTGTACAAACAAAAATATCATGATTGTTTGCCGCAGATCCTCTAGCTTTCTCCCTAGAAAATACGAATGTGTGGAGCTGGTGTCTCCATGTGGAACCAATTAGTGTTTCTACGGTACAAAATTAAATGTTCCCTGATAAAAAGATTCAAAACAATAAAGTCCATCCATAATATCCAGAAAACACAAACACAGAGGCTTTCACGATATTTCGGATTGAGTTAGCCAAAACACAACTGGATATTTCTGGTTTCATCTAGTAATATCCGGACAAAGTCCCGTGGAATTCGTATGCAATGGACTGAGCAAATGAGAGTAAAATGGTTTTGGAGAAAAGCAAAGTCTTTTCGTTAGGCAAGTGCATAAAATGTCATCTATACAAACAGAAATATCATGTTTGTTTGCGGCAGTTCCTCTAGCTTCCTCCCTAGAAAATTAGAACGCGTAGAGCTGGTGTCTCCATGTGGAGTCAACTAGTGTTTCCCAGCACAAAATAAGTGTTCCCTGATAAAAAAACATTCAAAACAATAAAGTCCATTCATAATATCCGGAAAACACAAACACAGAGGCTGTAGCAATATCTGGGATTGAGTTAGCCAAAACACAACCGGATATTTCTGTTTTCATTAAGGTATATCCAGTCAAAGTGGTGTGGAATTCATACGCAACGGACCAAGAAAAATCGCAGTAGAAATGGTTTTGGAGAAAAGCAAAGGCTTTTCGTTAGAGAAGTATATAAAATATCATCTATACAAACAGAAATATCATGTTTGTTTGCCGCAGTTCCTCTAGCTTTCTCCCTAGAAAATACGAATGTGCAGAGCTGGTGTCTCCATGTGGCATCAACTAGTGTTTCCCAGCAAAAAATTAAATGTTCCCTGATAAAAAACATTCAAAACAATAAAGTCCGTTGATAATATCCGGAAAAAACAAACACACAGGCAGTAGCAATATCTGGGACTGAGTTAGCCAAAACACAACCGGATATTTCTGGTTTCATCCAGTCATATCTGGTCAAAGTGGTTTGGAATTCCTATGCAATGGACCGAGTAAATCCCTGTAAAAATGGTTTTGGAGAAAAGTAAAGTCCTTTCTTTTTGCAAGTGCATAAAATGTGATCTATACAAACAGAAATATCATGTTTGTTTGCCGCGTTCCTGTAGCTTTCTCCCTAGAAAATACGAATGTGCAGAGCTGGTGTCTCCACGTGGAGTCAACTAGTGTTTCTACGGTACAGAATTAAATGTTCCCTCATAAAAAAAACAATCAAAAGAAAAAGTCCATTGATAATATCTGGAAAACACAAACACAGAGGCTTTCACAATATTTCGGGTTGAGTTAGCCATAACACAATTGGGTATTTCTGGTTTCATCCAGTCATACCTGGTCAAAGTGGTGTGGAATTCCTATGCAATGGACCAAGAAAATCACAGTAAAAATGGTTTTGGAGAAAAGCAAAGTCTGTTCCTTAGACAAGTGCATAAAATGTCATCTATACAAACAGAAATATCATGTTTGTTTCCTGCAGTTCCTCTAGCATTCACCCTAGAAAATAGGAATGTGTAGAGCTGGTGTCTCCATGTGGAACCAATTAGTGTTTCCCAGCACAAAATTAAATGTTCCCTGATAAAAAATATTCAAAACAGTAAAGTCCGTTGATAATATCCAGAAATCACAAACACAGAATCTGACGCAATATCTCAGATTGAGATAGTCAAAACACAACCGGTTATTTCTGGTTTCATCCAGTCATATCCGGAAAAAGTGGTGTGGAATTCGTATACATTGGACCCAGACAATCACAGTAAAAATGGTTTTGGAGAAAAGCACAGTCTTTTCTTTAGGCAAGTGCATAAAATGTCATCTATACAAACAGAAATATCATGTTTGTTTGCGGCAGTTCATCTAGCTCTCTCCCTAGAAAATACGAATGTGTAGAGCGGGAGTCTCCATGTGCAATCAACTAGTGTTTCCCAGCACAAACTTAATTATTTCCTGATTAAAAAAAAACATTCAAAAAATAAAGTCTGTCCATAATATCCAGAAACAGAAACACAGAGCCTGTTGCAATATCTGGGAATGAGTTAGCCAAAACACAACCGGATATTTCTGGTTTCATCCAGTCATATCCGGACAAAGTTGTGTTGAAATCGCATGCAATGGACCGAGAAAATCACAGTAAAAATGGTTTTGGAGAAAAGCAAAGTCTTTTCCTTAGGCAAGTGCATAAAATGTCATCTATACAAACAGAAATATCATGTTTGTTGGCCTCAGTTCCTCTAGCTTTCTCCCTAGAAAATTCAAATGTGTAGAGCTGGTGTCTCCATATGGAACCAATTAGTGATTCCCAGCACAAAATTAATTGTTCCCTGATAAAAAACATTCAAAACCATAAAGTCTGTTGACAATATCCAGAAAAATACAAACACAGAGGCTGTAGCAATATCTTGGATTGAGTTAGCCCAAACACAACCGGATATTTCTGGTTTGATCCAGTCATATCCGGACAAAGTGGTGATGAATTCATATGCAATGGACCGAGAAAATCACAGTAAAAATGGTTTGGGAGAAAAGCAAAGTCTTTTCTTTAGGCAAGTGCGTAAAAGGTTATGTGTACAAACAAAAATATCATGATTGTTTGCCGCAGATCCTCTAGCTTTCTCCCTAGAAAATACGAATGTGTGGAGCTGGTGTCTCCATGTGGAACCAATTAGTGTTTCTACGGTACAAAATTAAATGTTCCCTGATAAAAAGATTCAAAACAATAAAGTCCATCCATAATATCCAGAAAACACAAACACAGAGGCTTTCACAATATTTCGGATTGAGTTAGCCAAAACACAACTGGATATTTCTGGTTTCATCTAGTAATATCCGGACAAAGTCCCGTGGAATTCGTATGCAATGGACTGAGCAAATGAGAGTAAAATGGTTTTGGAGAAAAGCAAAGTCTTTTCGTTAGGCAAGTGCATAAAATGTCATCTATACAAACAGAAATATCATGTTTGTTTGCGGCAGTTCCTCTAGCTTCCTCCCTAGAAAATTAGAACGCGTAGAGCTGGTGTCTCCATGTGGAGTCAACTAGTGTTTCCCAGCACAAAATAAGTGTTCCCTGATAAAAAAACATTCAAAACAATAAAGTCCATTCATAATATCCGGAAAACACAAACACAGAGGCTGTAGCAATATCTGGGATTGAGTTAGCCAAAACACAACCGGAGATTTCTGTTTTCATTAAGGTATATCCAGTCAAAGTGGTGTGGAATTCATACGCAACGGACCAAGAAAAATCGCAGTAGAAATGGTTTTGGAGAAAAGCAAAGGCTTTTCGTTAGAGAAGTATATAAAATATCATCTATACAAACAGAAATATCATGTTTGTTTGCCGCAGTTCCTCTAGCTTTCTCCCTAGAAAATACGAATGTGCAGAGCTGGTGTCTCCATGTGGCATCAACTAGTGTTTCCCAGCAAAAAATTAAATGTTCCCTGATAAAAAACATTCAAAACAATAAAGTCCGTTGATAATATCCGGAAAAAACAAACACACAGGCAGTAGCAATATCTGGGACTGAGTTAGCCAAAACACAACCGGATATTTCTGGTTTCATCCAGTCATATCTGGTCAAAGTGGTTTGGAATTCCTATGCAATGGACCGAGTAAATCCCTGTAAAAATGGTTTTGGAGAAAAGTAAAGTCTTTTCTTTTTGCAAGTGCATAAAATGTGATCCATACAAACAGAAATATCATGTTTGTTTGCCGCGTTCCTGTAGCTTTCTCCCTAGAAAATACGAATGTGCAGAGCTGGTGTCTCCACGTGGAGTCAACTAGTGTTTCTACGGTACAGAATTAAATGTTCCCTCATAAAAAAAACATTCAAAAGAAAAAGTCCATTGATAATATCTGGAAAACACAAACACAGAGGCTTTCACAATATTTCGGGTTGAGTTAGCCATAACACAATTGGGTATTTCTGGTTTCATCCGGTCATACCTGGTCAAAGTGGTGTGGAATTCCTATGCAATGGACCAAGAAAATCACAGTAAAAATGGTTTTGGAGAAAAGCAAAGTCTGTTCCTTAGACAAGTGCATAAAATGTCATCTATACAAACAGAAATATCATGTTTGTTTCCTGCAGTTCCTCTAGCATTCACCCTAGAAAATAGGAATGTGTAGAGCTGGTGTCTCCATGTGGAACCAATTAGTGTTTCCCAGCACAAAATTAAATGTTCCCTGATAAAAAATATTCAAAACAGTAAAGTCCGTTGATAATATCCAGAAATCACAAATACAGAATCTGACGCAATATCTCAGATTGAGATAGTCAAAACACAACCGGTTATTTCTGGTTTCATCCAGTCATATCCGGAAAAAGTGGTGTGGAATTCGTATACATTGGACCCAGACAATCACAGTAAAAATGGTTTTGGAGAAAAGCACAGTCTTTTCTTTAGGCAAGTGCATAAAATGTCATCTATACAAACAGAAATATCATGTTTGTTTGCGGCAGTTCATCTAGCTCTCTCCCGAGAAAATACGAATGTGTAGAGCGGGAGTCTCCATGTGCAATCAACTAGTGTTTCCCAGCACAAACTTAATTATTTCCTGATAAAAAAAACATTCAAAAAATAAAGTCTGTCCATAATATCCAGAAACAGAAACACAGAGCCTGTTGCAATATCTGGGAATGAGTTAGCCAAAACACAACCGGATATTTCTGGTTTCATCCAGTCATATCCGGACAAAGTTGTGTTGAAATCGCATGCAATGGACCGAGAAAATCACAGTAAAAATGGTTTTGGAGAAAAGCAAAGTCTTTTCCTTAGGCAAGTGCATAAAATGTCATCTATACAAACAGAAATATCATGTTTGTTGGCCTCAGTTCCTCTAGCTTTCTCCCTAGAAAATTCAAATGTGTAGAGCTGGTGTCTCCATATGGAACCAATTAGTGATTCCCAGCACAAAATTAATTGTTCCCTGATAAAAAAACATTCAAAACCATAAAGTCTGTTGATAATATCCAGAAAAATACAAACACAGAGGCTGTAGCAATATCTTGGATTGAGTTAGCCCAAACACAACCGGATATTTCTGGTTTGATCCAGTCATATCCGGACAAAGTGGTGATGAATTCATATGCAATGGACCGAGAAAATCACAGTAAAAATGGTTTGGGAGAAAAGCAAAGTCTTTTCTTTAGGCAAGTGCGTAAAAGTTTATGTGTACAAACAAAAATATCATGATTGTTTGCCGCAGATCCTCTAGCTTTCTCCCTAGAAAATACGAATGTGTGGAGCTGGTGTCTCCATGTGGAACCAATTAGTGTTTCTACGGTACAAAATTAAATGTTCCCTGATAAAAAGATTCAAAACAATAAAGTCCATCCATAATATCCAGAAAACACAAACACAGAGGCTTTCACAATATTTCGGATTGAGTTAGCCAAAACACAACTGGATATTTCTGGTTTCATCTAGTAATATCTGGACAAAGTCCCGTGGAATTCGTATGCAATGGACTGAGCAAATGAGAGTAAAATGGTTTTGGAGAAAAGCAAAGTCTTTTCGTTAGGCAAGTGCATAAAATGTCATCTATACAAACAGAAATATCATGTTTGTTTGCGGCAGTTCCTCTAGCTTCCTCCCTAGAAAATTAGAACGCGTAGAGCTGGTGTCTCCATGTGGAGTCAACTAGTGTTTCCCAGCACAAAATAAGTGTTCCCTGATAAAAAAACATTCAAAACAATAAAGTCCATTCATAATATCCGGAAAACACAAACACAGAGGCTGTAGCAATATCTGGGATTGAGTTAGCCAAAACACAACCGGATATTTCTGTTTTCATTAAGGTATATCCAGTCAAAGTGGTGTGGAATTCATACGCAACGGACCAAGAAAAATCGCAGTAGAAATGGTTTTGGAGAAAAGCAAAGGCTTTTCGTTAGAGAAGTATATAAAATATCATCTATACAAACAGAAATATCATGTTTGTTTGCCGCAGTTCCTCTAGCTTTCTCCCTAGAAAATACGAATGTGCAGAGCTGGTGTCTCCATGTGGCATCAACTAGTGTTTCCCAGCAAAAAATTAAATGTTCCCTGATAAAAAACATTCAAAACAATAAAGTCCGTTGATAATATCCGGAAAAAACAAACACACAGGCAGTAGCAATATCTGGGACTGAGTTAGCCAAAACACAACCGGATATTTCTGGTTTCATCCAGTCATATCTGGTCAAAGTGGTTTGGAATTCCTATGCAATGGACCGAGTAAATCCCTGTAAAAATGGTTTTGGAGAAAAGTAAAGTCCTTTCTTTTTGCAAGTGCATAAAATGTGATCTATACAAACAGAAATATCATGTTTGTTTGCCGCGTTCCTGTAGCTTTCTCCCTAGAAAATACGAATGTGCAGAGCTGGTGTCTCCACGTGGAGTCAACTAGTGTTTCTACGGTACAGAATTAAATGTTCCCTCATAAAAAAAAATACAAAAGAAAAAGTCCGTTGATAATATCTGGAAAACACAAACACAGAGGCTTTCACAATATTTCGGGTTGAGTTAGCCATAACACAATTGGGTATTTCTGGTTTCATCCGGTCATACCTGGTCAAAGTGGTGTGGAATTCCTATGCAATGGACCAAGAAAATCACAGTAAAAATGGTTTTGGAGAAAAGCAAAGTCTGTTCCTTAGACAAGTGCATAAAATGTCATCTATACAAACAGAAATATCATGTTTGTTTCCTGCAGTTCCTCTAGCATTCACCCTAGAAAATAGGAATGTGTAGAGCTGGTGTCTCCATGTGGAACCAATTAGTGTTTCCCAGCACAAAATTAAATGTTCCCTGATAAAAAATATTCAAAACAGTAAAGTCCGTTGATAATATCCAGAAATCACAAATACAGAATCTGACGCAATATCTCAGATTGAGATAGTCAAAACACAACCGGTTATTTCTGGTTTCATCCAGTCATATCCGGAAAAAGTGGTGTGGAATTCGTATACATTGGACCCAGACAATCACAGTAAAAATGGTTTTGGAGAAAAGCACAGTCTTTTCTTTAGGCAAGTGCATAAAATATCATCTATACAAACAGAAATATCATGTTTGTTTGCGGCAGTTCATCTAGCTCTCTCCCTAGAAAATACAAATGTGTAGAGCGGGAGTCTCCATGTGCAATCAACTAGTGTTTCCCAGCACAAACTTAATTATTTCCTGATAAAAAAAAAACATTCAAAAAATAAAGTCTGTCCATAATATCCAGAAACAGAAACACAGAGCCTGTTGCAATATCTGGGAATGAGTTAGCCAAAACACAACCGGATATTTCTGGTTTCATCCAGTCATATCCGGACAAAGTTGTGTTGAAATCGCATGCAATGGACCGAGAAAATCACAGTAAAAATGGTTTTGGAGAAAAGCAAAGTCTTTTCCTTAGGCAAGTGCATAAAATGTCATCTATACAAACAGAAATATCATGTTTGTTGGCCTCAGTTCCTCTAGTTTTCTCCCTAGAAAATTCAAATGTGTAGAGCTGGTGTCTCCATATGGAACCAATTAGTGATTCCCAGCACAAAATTAATTGTTCCCTGATAAAAAACATTCAAAACCATAAAGTCTGTTGATAATATCCAGAAAAATACAAACACAGAGGTTGTAGCAATATCTTGGATTGAGTTAGCCCAAACACAACCGGATATTTCTGGTTTGATCCAGTCATATCCGGAAAAAGTGGTGATGAATTCATATGCAATGGACCGAGAAAATCACAGTAAAAATGGTTTGGGAGAAAAGCAAAGTCTTTTCTTTAGGCAAGTGCGTAAAAGGTTATGTGTACAAACAAAAATATCATGATTGTTTGCCGCAGATCCTCTAGCTTTCTCCCTAGAAAATACGAATGTGTGGAGCTGGTGTCTCCATGTGGAACCAATTAGTGTTTCTATGGTACAAAATTAAATGTTCCCTGATAAAAAGATTCAAAACAATAAAGTCCATCCATAATATCCAGAAAACACAAACACAGAGGCTTTCACAATATTTCGGATTGAGTTAGCCAAAACACAACTGGATATTTCTGGTTTCATCTAGTAATATCCGGACAAAGTCCCGTGGAATTCGTATGCAATGGACTGAGCAAATGAGAGTAAAATGGTTTTGGAGAAAAGCAAAGTCTTTTCGTTAGGCAAGTGCATAAAATGTCATCTATACAAACAGAAATATCATGTTTGTTTGCGGCAGTTCCTCTAGCTTCCTCCCTAGAAAATTAGAATGCGTAGAGCTGGTGTCTCCATGTGGAGTCAACTAGTGTTTCCCAGCACAAAATAAGTGTTCCCTGATAAAAAAACATTCAAAACAATAAAGTCCATTCATAATATCCGGAAAACACAAACACAGAGGCTGTAGCAATATCTGGGATTGAGTTAGCCAAAACACAACCGGATATTTCTGTTTTCATTAAGGTATATCCAGTCAAAGTGGTGTGGAATTCATACGCAACGGACCAAGAAAAATCGCAGTAGAAATGGTTTTGGAGAAAAGCAAAGGCTTTTCGTTAGAGAAGTATATAAAATATCATCTATACAAACAGAAATATCATGTTTGTTTGCCGCAGTTCCTCTAGCTTTCTCCCTAGAAAATACGAATGTGCACAGCTGGTGTCTCCATGTGGCATCAACTAGTGTTTCCCAGCAAAAAATTAAATGTTCCCTGATAAAAAACATTCAAAACAATAAAGTCCGTTGATAATATCCGGAAAAAACAAACACACAGGCAGTAGCAATATCTGGGACTGAGTTAGCCAAAACACAACCGGATATTTCTGGTTTCATCCAGTCATATCTGGTCAAAGTGGTTTGGAATTCCTATGCAATGGACCGAGTAAATCCCTGTAAAAATGGTTTTGGAGAAAAGTAAAGTCCTTTCTTTTTGCAAGTGCATAAAATGTGATCTATACAAACAGAAATATCATGTTTGTTTGCCGCGTTCCTGTAGCTTTCTCCCTAGAAAATACGAATGTGCAGAGCTGGTGTCTCCACGTGGAGTCAACTAGTGTTTCTACGGTACAGAATTAAATGTTCCCTCATAAAAAAAACATTCAAAAGAAAAAGTCCATTGATAATATCTGTGAAACACAAACACAGAGGCTTTCACAATATTTCGGGTTGAGTTAGCCATAACACAATTGGGTATTTCTGGTTTCATCCGGTCATACCTGGTCAAAGTGGTGTGGAATTCCTATGCAATGGACCAAGAAAATCACAGTAAAAATGGTTTTGGAGAAAAGCAAAGTCTGTTCCTTAGACAAGTGCATAAAATGTCATCTATACAAACAGAAATATCATGTTTGTTTCCTGCAGTTCCTCTAGCATTCACCCTAGAAAATAGGAATGTGTAGAGCTGGTGTCTCCATGTGGAACCAATTAGTGTTTCCCAGCACAAAATTAAATGTTCCCTGATAAAAAATATTCAAAACAGTAAAGTCCGTTGATAATATCCAGAAATCACAAATACAGAATCTGACGCAATATCTCAGATTGAGATAGTCAAAACACAACCGGTTATTTCTGGTTTCATCCAGTCATATCCGGAAAAAGTGGTGTGGAATTCGTATACATTGGACCCAGACAATCACAGTAAAAATGGTTTTGGAGAAAAGCACAGTCTTTTCTTTAGGCAAGTGCATAAAATGTCATCTATACAAACAGAAATATCATGTTTGTTTGCGGCAGTTCATCTAGCTCTCTCCCTAGAAAATACAAATGTGTAGAGCGGGAGTCTCCATGTGCAATCAACTAGTGTTTCCCAGCACAAACTTAATTATTTCCTGATAAAAAAAACATTCAAAAAATAAAGTCTGTCCATAATATCCAGAAACAGAAACACAGAGCCTGTTGCAATATCTGGGAATGAGTTAGCCAAAACACAACCGGATATTTCTGGTTTCATCCAGTCATATCCGGACAAAGTTGTGTTGAAATCGCATGCAATGGACCGAGAAAATCACAGTAAAAATGGTTTTGGAGAAAAGCAAAGTCTTTTCCTTAGGCAAGTGCATAAAATGTCATCTATACAAACAGAAATATCATGTTTGTTGGCCTCAGTTCCTCTAGCTTTCTCCCTAGAAAATTCAAATGTGTAGAGCTGGTGTCTCCATATGGAACCAATTAGTGATTCCCAGCACAAAATTAATTGTTCCCTGATAAAAAACATTCAAAACCATAAAGTCTGTTGATAATATCCAGAAAAATACAAACACAGAGGCTGTAGCAATATCTTGGATTGAGTTAGCCCAAACACAACCGGATATTTCTGGTTTGATCCAGTCATATCCGGACAAAGTGGTGATGAATTCATATGCAATGGACCGAGAAAATCACAGTAAAAATGGTTTGGGAGAAAAGCAAAGTCTTTTCTTTAGGCAAGTGCGTAAACGGTTATGTGTACAAACAAAAATATCATGATTGTTTGCCGCAGATCCTCTAGCTTTCTCCCTAGAAAATACGAATGTGTGGAGCTGGTGTCTCCATGTGGAACCAATTAGTGTTTCTACGGTACAAAATTAAATGTTCCCTGATAAAAAGATTCAAAACAATAAAGTCCATCCATAATATCCAGAAAACACAAACACAGAGGCTTTCACAATATTTCGGATTGAGTTAGCCAAAACACAACTGGATATTTCTGGTTTCATCTAGTAATATCCGGACAAAGTCCCGTGGAATTCGTATGCAATGGACTGAGCAAATGAGAGTAAAATGGTTTTGGAGAAAAGCAAAGTCTTTTCGTTAGGCAAGTGCATAAAATGTCATCTATACAAACAGAAATATCATGTTTGTTTGCGGCAGTTCCTCTAGCTTCCTCCCTAGAAAATTAGAACGCGTAGAGCTGGTGTCTCCATGTGGAGTCAACTAGTGTTTCCCAGCACAAAATTACGCAACGGACCAAGAAAAATCGCAGTAGAAATGGTTTTGGAGAAAAGCAAAGGCTTTTCGTTAGAGAAGTATATAAAATATCATCTATACAAACAGAAATATCATGTTTGTTTGCCGCAGTTCCTCTAGCTTTCTCCCTAGAAAATACGAATGTGCAGAGCTGGTGTCTCCATGTGGCATCAACTAGTGTTTCCCAGCAAAAAATTAAATGTTCCCTGATAAAAAAACATTCAAAACAATAAAGTCCGTTGATAATATCCGGAAAAAACAAACACACAGGCAGTAGCAATATCTGGGACTGAGTTAGCCAAAACACAACCGGATATTTCTGGTTTCATCCAGTCATATCTGGTCAAAGTGGTTTGGAATTCCTATGCAATGGACCGAGTAAATCCCTGTAAAAATGGTTTTGGAGAAAAGTAAAGTCCTTTCTTTTTGCAAGTGCATAAAATGTGATCTATACAAACAGAAATATCATGTTTGTTTGCCGCGTTCCTGTAGCTTTCTCCCTAGAAAATACGAATGTGCAGAGCTGGTGTCTCCACGTGGAGTCAACTAGTGTTTCTACGGTACAGAATTAAATGTTCCCTCATAAAAAAAAATACAAAAGAAAAAGTCCATTGATAATATCTGGAAAACACAAACACAGAGGCTTTCACAATATTTCGGGTTGAGTTAGCCATAACACAATTGGGTATTTCTGGTTTCATCCGGTCATACCTGGTCAAAGTGGTGTGGAATTCCTATGCAATGGACCAAGAAAATCACAGTAAAAATGGTTTTGGAGAAAAGCAAAGTCTGTTCCTTAGACAAGTGCATAAAATGTCATCTATACAAACAGAAATATCATGTTTGTTTCCTGCAGTTCCTCTAGCATTCACCCTAGAAAATAGGAATGTGTAGAGCTGGTGTCTCCATGTGGAACCAATTAGTGTTTCCCAGCACAAAATTAAATGTTCCCTGATAAAAAATATTCAAAACAGTAAAGTCCGTTGATAATATCCAGAAATCACAAATACAGAATCTGACGCAATATCTCAGATTGAGATAGTCAAAACACAACCGGTTATTTCTGGTTTCATCCAGTCATATCCGGAAAAAGTGGTGTGGAATTCGTATACATTGGACCCAGACAATCACAGTAAAAATGGTTTTGGAGAAAAGCACAGTCTTTTCTTTAGGCAAGTGCATAAAATGTCATCTATACAAACAGAAATATCATGTTTGTTTGCGGCAGTTCATCTAGCTCTCTCCCTAGAAAATACGAATGTGTAGAGCGGGAGTCTCCATGTGCAATCAACTAGTGTTTCCCAGCACAAACTTAATTATTTCCTGATTAAAAAAAACATTCAAAAAATAAAGTCTGTCCATAATATCCAGAAACAGAAACACAGAGCCTGTTGCAATATCTGGGAATGAGTTAGCCAAAACACAACCGGATATTTCTGGTTTCATCCAGTCATATCCGGACAAAGTTGTGTTGAAATCGCATGCAATGGACCGAGAAAATCACAGTAAAAATGGTTTTGGAGAAAAGCAAAGTCTTTTCCTTAGGCAAGTGCATAAAATGTCATCTATACAAACAGAAATATCATGTTTGTTGGCCTCAGTTCCTCTAGCATTCTCCCTAGAAAATTCAAATGTGTAGAGCTGGTGTCTCCATATGGAACCAATTAGTGATTCCCAGCACAAAATTAATTGTTCCCTGATAAAAAACATTCAAAACCATAAAGTCTGTTGATAATATCCAGAAAAATACAAACACAGAGGCTGTAGCAATATCTTGGATTGAGTTAGAAAAAAAAAAACCGGATATTTCTGTTATCATCCAGTCATATCCGGACAAAGTGGTGATGAATTCATATGCAATGGACCGAGAAAATCACAGTAAAAATGGTTTGGGAGAAAAGCAAAGTCTTTTCTTTAGGCAAGTGCGTAAAAGGTTATGTGTACAAACAAAAATATCATGATTGTTTGCCGCAGATCCTCTAGCTTTCTCCCTAGAAAATATGAATGTGTGGAGCTGGTGTCTCCATGTGGAACCAATTAGTGTTTCTACGGTACAAAATTAAATGTTCCCTGATTAAAAGATTCAAAACAATAAAGTCCATCCATAATATCCAGAAAACACAAACATAGAGGCTTTCACAATATTTCGGATTGAGTTAGCCAAAACACAACTGGATATTTCCGGTTTCATCTAGTAATATCCGGACAAATTCCGTGGAATTCGTATGCAATGGACTGAGCAAATGAGAGTAAAATGGTTTTGGAGAAAAGCAAAGTCTTTTCGTTAGGCAAGTGCATAAAATGTCATCTATACAAACAGAAATATCATGTTTGTTTGCGGCAGTTCCTCTAGCTTCCTCCATAGAAAATTAGAATGCGTAGAGCTGGTGTCTCCATGTGGAGTCAACTAGTGTTTCCCAGCACAAAATTAAGTGTTCCCTGATAAAAAAAAACATTCAAAACAATAAAGTACATTCATAATATCCAGAAAAAACAAACACAGAGGCTGTAGCAATATCTGGGATTGAGTTATCCAAAACAGAACCGGATATTTCTGGTTTCATCCAGTCATATCCGGACAAAGTTGTGTTGAAATCGCATGCAATGGACCGAGAAAATCACAGTAAAAATGGTTTTGGAGAAAAGCAAAGTCTTTTCCTTAGGCAAGTGCATAAAATGTCATCTATACAAACAGAAATATCATGTTTGTTTCCTGCAGTTCCTCTAGCATTCTCCCTAGAAAATAGGAATGTGTAGAGCTGGTGTCTCCATGTGGAACCAATTAGTGTTTCCCAGCACAAAATTAAATGTTCCCTGATAAAAAATATTCAAAACAGTAAAGTCCGTTGATAATATCCAGAAATCACACACACAGATCTGACGAAATATCTTGGATTGAGTTAGCCAAAACACAACCTGATATTTCTGTTTCATCCAGTCATATCTGGTCAAAGTGGTTTGGAATTCCTATGCAATGGACCGAGTAAATCCCTGTAAAAATGGTTTTGGAGAAAAGTAAAGTCCTTTCTTTTTGCAAGTGCATAAAATGTGATCTATACAAACAGAAATATCATGTTTGTTTGCCGCGTTCCTGTAGCTTTCTCCCTAGAAAATACGAATGTGCAGAGCTGGTGTCTCCACGTGGAGTCAACTAGTGTTTCTACGGTACAGAATTAAATGTTCCCTCATAAAAAAAAACATTCAAAAGAAAAAGTCCGTTGATAATATCTGGAAAACACAAACACAGAGGCTTTCACAATATTTCGGGTTGAGTTAGCCATAACACAATTGGGTTTTTCTGGTTTCATCCGGTCATACCTGGTCAAAGTGGTGTGGAATTCCTATGCAATGGACCAAGAAAATCACAGTAAAAATGGTTTTGGAGAAAAGCACAGTCTTTTCTTTAGGCAAGTGCATAAAATGTCATCTATACAAACAGGAATATCATGTTTGTTTGCGGCAGTTCATCTAGCTCTCTCCCTAGAAAATACGAATGTGTAGAGCGGGAGTCTCCATGTGCAATCAACTAGTGTTTCCCAGCACAAACTTAATTATTTCCTGATTAAAAAAAAAACATTCAAAAAATAAAGTCTGTCCATAATATCCAGAAACAGAAACACAGAGCCTGTTGCAATATCTGGGAATGAGTTAGCCAAAACACAACCGGATATATCTGGTTTCATTAAGTCATATCCGGACAAAGTTGTGTTGAAATCGCATGCAATGGACCGAGAAAATCACAGTAAAAATGGATTTGGAGAAAAGCAAAGTCTGTTCCTTAGACAAGTGCATAAAATGTCATCTATACAAACAGAAATATCATGTTTGTTTCCTGCAGTTCCTCTAGCATTCACCCTAGAAAATAGGAATGTGTAGAGCTGGTGTCTCCATGTGGAACCAATTAGTGTTTCCCAGCACAAAATTAAATGTTCCCTGATAAAAAATATTCAAAACAGTAAAGTCCGTTGATAATATCCAGAAATCACAAACACAGATCTGACGAAATATCTTGGATTGAGTTAGCCAAAACACAACCTGATATTTCTGGTTTCATCCAGTCATATCTGGTCAAAGTGGTTTGGAATTCCTATGCAATGGACCGAGTAAATCCCTGTAAAAAGGGTTTTGGAGAAAAGTAAAGTCTTTTCTTTTTGCAAGTGCATAAAATGTGATCTATACAAACAGAAATATCATGTTTGTTTGCCGCGTTCCTGTAGCTTTCTCCCTAGAAAATACGAATGTGCAGAGCTGGTGTCTCCACGTGGAGTCAACTAGTGTTTCCCAGCACAAAATTAAGTGTTCCCTGATAAAAAAAACATTCAAAACAATAAAGTACATTCATAATATCCGGAAAACACAAACACAGAGGCTGTAGCAATATCTGGGATTGAGTTATCCAAAACACAACCGGATATTTCTGGTTTCATCCAGTCATATCCGGACAAAGTTGTGTTGAAATCGCATGCAATGGACCGAGAAAATCACAGTAAAAATGGTTTTGGAGAAAAGCAAAGTCTTTTCCTTAGGCAAGTGCATAAAATGTCATCTATACAAACAGAAATATCATGTTTGTTTCCTGCAGTTCTTCTAGCATTCTCCCTAGAAAATAGGAATGTGTAGAGCTGGTGTCTCCATGTGGAACCAATTAGTGTTTCCCAGCACAAAATTAAATGTTCCCTGATAAAAAATATTCAAAACAGTAAAGTCCGTTGATAATATCCAGAAATCACACACACAGATCTGACGAAATATCTTGGATTGAGTTAGCCAAAACACAACCTGATATTTCTGTTTCATCCAGTCATATCTGGTCAAAGTGGTTTGGAATTCCTATGCAATGGACCGAGTAAATCCCTGTAAAAATGGTTTTGGAGAAAAGTAAAGTCTTTTCTTTTTGCAAGTGCATAAAATGTGATCTATACAAACAGAAATATCATGTTTGTTTGCCGCGTTCCTGTAGCTTTTTCCCTAGAAAATACGAATGTGCAGAGCTGGTGTCTCCACGTGGAGTCAACTAGTGTTTCTACGGTACAGAATTAAATGTTCCCTCATAAAAAAAAACATTCAAAAGAAAAAGTCCGTTGATAATATCTGGAAAACACAAACACAGAGGCTTTCACAATATTTCGGGTTGAGTTAGCCATAACACAATTGGGTTTTTCTGGTTTCATCCGGTCATACCTGGTCAAAGTGGTGTGGAATTCCTATGCAATGGACCAAGAAAATCACAGTAAAAATGGTTTTGGAGAAAAGCAAAGTCTGTTCCTTAGACAAGTGCATAAAATGTCATCTATACAAAGAGAAATATCATGTTTGTTTCCTGCAGTTCCTCTAGCATTCACCCTAGAAAATAGGAATGTGTAGAGCTGGTGTCTCCATGTGGAACCAATTAGTGTTTCCCAGCACAAAATTAAATGTTCCCTGATAAAAAATATTCAAAACAGTAAAGTCCGTTGATAATATCCAGAAATCACAAACACAGAATCTGACGCAATATCTCAGATTGAGATAGTCAAAACACAACCGGTTATTTCTGGTTTCATCCAGTCATATCCGGAAAAAGTGGTGTGGAATTCGTATACATTGGACCCAGACAATCACAGTAAAAATGGTTTTGGAGAAAAGCACAGTCTTTTCTTTAGGCAAGTGCATAAAATGTCATCTATACAAACAGAAATATCATGTTTGTTTGCGGCAGTTCATCTAGCTCTCTCCCTAGAAAATACGAATGTGTAGAGCGGGAGTCTCCATGTGCAATCAACTAGTGTTTCCCAGCACAAACTTAATTATTTCCTGATTAAAAAAAAAACATTCAAAAAATAAAGTCTGTCCATAATATCCAGAAACAGAAACACAGAGCCTGTTGCAATATCTGGGAATGAGTTAGCCAAAACACAACCGGATATTTCTGGTTTCATCCAGTCATATCCGGACAAAGTTGTGTTGAAATCGCATGCAATGGACCAAGAAAATCACAGTAAAAATGGTTTTGGAGAAAAGCAAAGTCTTTTCCTTAGGCAAGTGCATAAAATGTCATCTATACAAACAGAAATATCATGTTTGTTGGCCTCAGTTCCTCTAGCTTTCTCCCTAGAAAATTCAAATGTGTAGAGCTGGTGTCTCCATATGGAACCAATTAGTGATTCCCAGCACAAAATTAATTGTTCCCTGATAAAAAACATTCAAAACCATAAAGTCTGTTGATAATATCCAGAAAAATACAAACACAGAGGCTGTAGCAATATCTCAGATTGAGTTAGCCAAAACACAACCGGATATTTCTGTTATCATCCAGTCATATCCGGACAAAGTGGTGATGAATTCATATGCAATGGACCGAGAAAATCACAGTAAAAATGGTTTGGGAGAAAAGCAAAGTCTTTTCTTTAGGCAAGTGCGTAAAAGGTTATGTGTACAAACAAAAATATCATGATTGTTTGCCGCAGATCCTCTAGCTTTCTCCCTAGAAAATATGAATGTGTGGAGCTGGTGTCTCCATGTGGAACCAATTAGTGTTTCTACGGTACAAAATTAAATGTTCCCTGATTAAAAGATTCAAAACAATAAAGTCCATCCATAATATCCAGAAAACACAAACATAGAGGCTTTCACAATATTTCGGATTGAGTTAGCCAAAACACAACTGGATATTTCCGGTTTCATCTAGTAATATCCGGACAAATTCCGTGGAATTCGTATGCAATGGACTGAGCAAATGAGAGTAAAATGGTTTTGGAGAAAAGCAAAGTCTTTTCGTTAGGCAAGTGCATAAAATGTCATCTATACAAACAGAAATATCATGTTTGTTTGCGGCAGTTCCTCTAGCTTCCTCCATAGAAAATTAGAATGCGTAGAGCTGGTGTCTCCATGTGGAGTCAACTAGTGTTTCCCAGCACAAAATTAAGTGTTCCCTGATAAAAAAAACATTCAAAACAATAAAGTACATTCATAATATCCAGAAAAAACAAACACAGAGGCTGTAGCAATATCTGGGATTGAGTTATCCAAAACAGAACCGGATATTTCTGGTTTCATCCAGTCATATCCGGACAAAGTTGTGTTGAAATCGCATGCAATGGACCGAGAAAATCACAGTAAAAATGGTTTTGGAGAAAAGCAAAGTCTTTTCCTTAGGCAAGTGCATAAAATGTCATCTATACAAACAGAAATATCATGTTTGTTTCCTGCAGTTACTCTAGCATTCTCCCTAGAAAATAGGAATGTGTAGAGCTGGTGTCTCCATCTGGAACCAATTAGTGTTTCCCAGCACAAAATTAAATGTTCCCTGATAAAAAATATTCAAAACAGTAAAGTCCGTTGATAATATCCAGAAATCACACACACAGATCTGACGAAATATCTTGGATTGAGTTAGCCAAAACACAACCTGATATTTCTGTTTCATCCAGTCATATCTGGTCAAAGTGGTTTGGAATTCCTATGCAATGGACCGAGTAAATCCCTGTAAAAATGGTTTTGGAGAAAAGTAAAGTCCTTTCTTTTTGCAAGTGCATAAAATGTGATCTATACAAACAGAAATATCATGTTTGTTTGCCGCGTTCCTGTAGCTTTCTCCCTAGAAAATACGAATGTGCAGAGCTGGTGTCTCCACGTGGAGTCAACTAGTGTTTCTACGGTACAGAATTAAATGTTCCCTCATAAAAAAAAACATTCAAAAGAAAAAGTCCGTTGATAATATCTGGAAAACACAAACACAGAGGCTTTCACAATATTTCGGGTTGAGTTAGCCATAACACAATTGGGTTTTTCTGGTTTCATCCGGTCATACCTGGTCAAAGTGGTGTGGAATTCCTATGCAATGGACCAAGAAAATCACAGTAAAAATGGTTTTGGAGAAAAGCACAGTCTTTTCTTTAGGCAAGTGCATAAAATGTCATCTATACAAACAGGAATATCATGTTTGTTTGCGGCAGTTCATCTAGCTCTCTCCCTAGAAAATACGAATGTGTAGAGCGGGAGTCTCCATGTGCAATCAACTAGTGTTTCCCAGCACAAATTTAATTATTTCCTGATTAAAAAAAAAACATTCAAAAAATAAAGTCTGTCCATAATATCCAGAAACAGAAACACAGAGCCTGTTGCAATATCTGGGAATGAGTTAGCCAAAACACAACCGGATATATCTGGTTTCATTAAGTCATATCCGGACAAAGTTGTGTTGAAATCGCATGCAATGGACCGAGAAAATCACAGTAAAAATGGATTTGGAGAAAAGCAAAGTCTGTTCCTTAGACAAGTGCATAAAATGTCATCTATACAAACAGAAATATCATGTTTGTTTCCTGCAGTTCCTCTAGCATTCACCCTAGAAAATAGGAATGTGTAGAGCTGGTGTCTCCATGTGGAACCAATTAGTGTTTCCCAGCACAAAATTAAATGTTCCCTGATAAAAAATATTCAAAACAGTAAAGTCCGTTGATAATATCCAGAAATCACAAACACAGATCTGACGAAATATCTTGGATTGAGTTAGCCAAAACACAACCTGATATTTCTGGTTTCATCCAGTCATATCTGGTCAAAGTGGTTTGGAATTCCTATGCAATGGACCGAGTAAATCCCTGTAAAAAGGGTTTTGGAGAAAAGTAAAGTCTTTTCTTTTTGCAAGTGCATAAAATGTGATCTATACAAACAGAAATATCATGTTTGTTTGCCGCGTTCCTGTAGCTTTCTCCCTAGAAAATACGAATGTGCAGAGCTGGTGTCTCCACGTGGAGTCAACTAGTGTTTCCCAGCACAAAATTAAGTGTTCCCTGATAAAAAAAACATTCAAAACAATAAAGTACATTCATAATATCCGGAAAACACAAACACAGAGGCTGTAGCAATATCTGGGATTGAGTTATCCAAAACACAACCGGATATTTCTGGTTTCATCCAGTCATATCCGGACAAAGTTGTGTTGAAATCGCATGCAATGGACCGAGAAAATCACAGTAAAAATGGTTTTGGAGAAAAGCAAAGTCTTTTCCTTAGGCAAGTGCATAAAATGTCATCTATACAAACAGAAATATCATGTTTGTTTCCTGCAGTTCTTCTAGCATTCTCCCTAGAAAATAGGAATGTGTAGAGCTGGTGTCTCCATGTGGAACCAATTAGTGTTTCCCAGCACAAAATTAAATGTTCCCTGATAAAAAATATTCAAAACAGTAAAGTCCGTTGATAATATCCAGAAATCACACACACAGATCTGACGAAATATCTTGGATTGAGTTAGCCAAAACACAACCTGATATTTCTGTTTCATCGAGTCATATCTGGTCAAAGTGGTTTGGAATTCCTATGCAATGGACCGAGTAAATCCCTGTAAAAATGGTTTTGGAGAAAAGTAAAGTCTTTTCTTTTTGCAAGTGCATAAAATGTGATCTATACAAACAGAAATATCATGTTTGTTTGCCGCGTTCCTGTAGCTTTTTCCCTAGAAAATACGAATGTGCAGAGCTGGTGTCTCCACGTGGAGTCAACTAGTGTTTCTACGGTACAGAATTAAATGTTCCCTCATAAAAAAAAACATTCAAAAGAAAAAGTCCGTTGATAATATCTGGAAAACACAAACACAGAGGCTTTCACAATATTTCGGGTTGAGTTAGCCATAACACAATTGGGTTTTTCTGGTTTCATCCGGTCATACCTGGTCAAAGTGGTGTGGAATTCCTATGCAATGGACCAAGAAAATCACAGTAAAAATGGTTTTGGAGAAAAGCAAAGTCTGTTCCTTAGACAAGTGCATAAAATGTCATCTATACAAAGAGAAATATCATGTTTGTTTCCTGCAGTTCCTCTAGCATTCACCCTAGAAAATAGGAATGTGTAGAGCTGGTGTCTCCATGTGGAACCAATTAGTGTTTCCCAGCACAAAATTAAATGTTCCCTGATAAAAAATATTCAAAACAGTAAAGTCCGTTGATAATATCCAGAAATCACAAACACAGAATCTGACGCAATATCTCAGATTGAGATAGTCAAAACACAACCGGTTATTTCTGGTTTCATCCAGTCATATCCGGAAAAAGTGGTGTGGAATTCGTATACATTGGACCCAGACAATCACAGTAAAAATGGTTTTGGAGAAAAGCACAGTCTTTTCTTTAGGCAAGTGCATAAAATGTCATCTATACAAACAGAAATATCATGTTTGTTTGCGGCAGTTCATCTAGCTCTCTCCCTAGAAAATACGAATGTGTAGAGCGGGAGTCTCCATGTGCAATCAACTAGTGTTTCCCAGCACAAACTTAATTATTTCCTGATTAAAAAAAAAACATTCAAAAAATAAAGTCTGTCCATAATATCCAGAAACAGAAACACAGAGCCTGTTGCAATATCTGGGAATGAGTTAGCCAAAACACAACCGGATATTTCTGGTTTCATCCAGTCATATCCGGACAAAGTTGTGTTGAAATCGCATGCAATGGACCAAGAAAATCACAGTAAAAATGGTTTTGGAGAAAAGCAAAGTCTTTTCCTTAGGCAAGTGCATAAAATGTCATCTATACAAACAGAAATATCATGTTTGTTGGCCTCAGTTCCTCTAGCTTTCTCCCTAGAAAATTCAAATGTGTAGAGCTGGTGTCTCCATATGGAACCAATTAGTGATTCCCAGCACAAAATTAATTGTTCCCTGATAAAAAACATTCAAAACCATAAAGTCTGTTGATAATATCCAGAAAAATACAAACACAGAGGCTGTAGCAATATCTCAGATTGAGTTAGCCAAAACACAACCGGATATTTCTGTTATCATCCAGTCATATCCGGACAAAGTGGTGATGAATTCATATGCAATGGACCGAGAAAATCACAGTAAAAATGGTTTGGGAGAAAAGCAAAGTCTTTTCTTTAGGCAAGTGCGTAAAAGGTTATGTGTACAAACAAAAATATCATGATTGTTTGCCGCAGATCCTCTAGCTTTCTCCCTAGAAAATACGAATGTGTGGAGCTGGTGTCTCCATGTGGAACCAATTAGTGTTTCTACGGTACAAAATTAAATGTTCCCTGATAAAAAGATTCAAAACAATAAAGTCCATCCATAATATCCAGAAAACACAAACACAGAGGCTTTCACAATATTTCGGATTGAGTTAGCCAAAACACAACTGGATATTTCTGGTTTCATCTAGTAATATCCGGACAAATTCCGTGGAATTCGTATGCAATGGACTGAGCAAATGAGAGTAAAATGGTTTTGGAGAAAAGCAAAGTCTTTTCGTTAGGCAAGTGCATAAAATGTCATCTATACAAACAGAAATATCATGTTTGTTTGCGGCAGTTCCTCTAGCTTCCTCCCTAGAAAATTAGAATGCGTAGAGCTGGTGTCTCCATGTGGAGTCAACTAGTGTTTCCCAGCACAAAATTAAGTGTTCCCTGATAAAAAAAACATTCAAAACAATAAAGTACATTCATAATATCCGGAAAACACAAACACAGAGGCTGTAGCAATATCTGGGATTGAGTTATCCAAAACACAACCGGATATTTCTGGTTTCATCCAGTCATATCCGGACAAAGTTGTGTTGAAATCGCATGCAATTGACCGAGAAAATCACAGTAAAAATGGTTTTGGAGAAAAGCAAAGTCTTTTCCTTAGGCAAGTGCATAAAATGTCATCTATACAAACAGAAATATCATGTTTGTTTCCTGCAGTTCTTCTAGCATTCTCCCTAGAAAATAGGAATGTGTAGAGCTGGTGTCTCCATGTGGAACCAATTAGTGTTTCCCAGCACAAAATTAAATGTTCCCTGATGAAAAATATTCAAAACAATAAAGTCCGTTGATAATATCCAGAAATCACACACACAGATCTGACGAAATATCTTGGATTGAGTTAGCCAAAACACAACCTGATATTTCTGGTTTCATCCAGTCATATCTGGTCAAAGTGGTTTGGAATTCCTATGCAATGGACCGAGTAAATCCCTGTAAAAATTGTTTTGGAGAAAAGTAAAGTCTTTTCTTTTTGCAAGTGCATAAAATGTGATCTATACAAACAGAAATATCATGTTTGTTTGCCGCGTTCCTGTAGCTTTCTCCCTAGAAAATACGAATGTGCAGAGCTGGTGTCTCCACGTGGAGTCAACTAGTGTTTCTACGGTACAGAATTAAATGTTCCCTCATAAAAAAAAACATTCAAAAGAAAAAGTCCATTGATAATATCTGGAAAACACAAACACAGAGGCTTTCACAATATTTCGGGTTGAGTTAGCCATAACACAATTGGGTTTTTCTGGTTTCATCCGGTCATACCTGGTCAAAGTGGTGTGGAATTCCTATGCAATGGACCAAGAAAATCACAGTAAAAATGGTTTTGGAGAAAAGCAAAGTCTGTTCCTTAGACAAGTGCATAAAATGTCATCTATACAAAGAGAAATATCATGTTTGTTTCCTGCAGTTCCTCTAGCATTCACCCTAGAAAATAGGAATGTGTAGAGCTGGTGTCTCCATGTGGAACCAATTAGTGTTTCCCAGCACAAAATTAAATGTTCCCTGATAAAAAATATTCAAAACAGTAAAGTCCGTTGATAATATCCAGAAATCACAAACACAGAATCTGACGCAATATCTCAGATTGAGATAGTCAAAACACAACCGGTTATTTCTGGTTTCATCCAGTCATATCCGGAAAAAGTGGTGTGGAATTCGTATACATTGGACCCAGACAATCACAGTAAAAATGGTTTTGGAGAAAAGCACAGTCTTTTCTTTAGGCAAGTGCATAATATGTCATCTATACAAACAGAAATATCATGTTTGTTTGCGGCAGTTCATCTAGCTCTCTCCCTAGAAAATACGAATGTGTAGAGCGGGAGTCTCCATGTGCAATCAACTAGTGTTTCCCAGCACAAACTTAATTATTTCCTGATTAAAAAAAAACATTCAAAAAATAAAGTCTGTCCATAATATCCAGAAACAGAAACACAGAGCCTGTTGCAATATCTGGGAATGAGTTAGCCAAAACACAACCGGATATTTCTGGTTTCATCCAGTCATATCCGGACAAAGTTGTGTTGAAATCGCATGCAATGGACCGAGAAAATCACAGTAAAAATGGTTTTGGAGAAAAGCAAAGTCTTTTCCTTAGGCAAGTGCATAAAATGTCATCTATACAAACAGAAATATCATGTTTGTTGGCCTCAGTTCCTCTAGCTTTCTCCCTAGAAAATTCAAATGTGTAGAGCTGGTGTCTCCATATGGAACCAATTAGTGATTCCCAGCACAAAATTAATTGTTCCCTGATAAAAAACATTCAAAACCATAAAGTCTGTTGATAATATCCAGAAAAATACAAACACAGAGGCTGTAGCAATATCTTGGATTGAGTTAGAAAAAAAAAACCGGATATTTCTGTTATCATCCAGTCATATCCGGACAAAGTGGTGATGAATTCATATGCAATGGACCGAGAAAATCACAGTAAAAATGGTTTGGGAGAAAAGCAAAGTCTTTTCTTTAGGCAAGTGCGTAAAAGGTTATGTGTACAAACAAAAATATCATGATTGTTTGCCGCAGATCCTCTAGCTTTCTCCCTAGAAAATACGAATGTGTGGAGCTGGTGTCTCCATGTGGAACCAATTAGTGTTTCTACGGTACAAAATTAAATGTTCCCTGATAAAAAGATTCAAAACAATAAAGTCCATCCATAATATCCAGAAAACACAAACACAGAGGCTTTCACAATATTTCGGATTGAGTTAGCCAAAACACAACTGGATATTTCTGGTTTCATCTAGTAATATCCGGACAAATTCCGTGGAATTCGTATGCAATGGACTGAGCAAATGAGAGTAAAATGGTTTTGGAGAAAAGCAAAGTCTTTTCGTTAGGCAAGTGCAAAAAATGTCATCTATACAAACAGAAATATCATGTTTGTTTGCGGCAGTTCCTCTAGCTTCCTCCCTAGAAAATTAGAATGCGTAGAGCTGGTGTCTCCATGTGGAGTCAACTAGTGTTTCCCAGCACAAAATTAAGTGTTCCCTGATAAAAAAACATTCAAAACAATAAAGTCTGTTGATAATATCCAGAAAAATAAAAACACAGAGGCTGTAGCAATATCTTGGATTGAGTTAGCCAAAACACAACCGGATATTTCTGGTTTGATCCAGTCATATCCGGACAAAGTGGTGATGAATTCATATGCAATGGACCGAGAAAATCGCAGTAGAAATGGTTTTGGAGAAAAGCAAAGGCTTTTCGTTAGAGAAGTATATAAAATATCATCTATACAAACAGAAATATCATGTTTGTTTGCCGCAGTTCCTCTAGCTTTCTCCCTAGAAAATACGAATGTGCAGAGCTGGTGTCTCCATGTGGCATCAACTAGTGTTTCCCAGCAAAAAATGAAATGTTCCCTGATAAAAAAACATTCAAAACAATAAAGTCCGTTGATAATATCCGGAAAAAACAAACACACAGGCAGTAGCAATATCTGGGACTGAGTTAGCCAAAACACAACCGGATATTTCTGGTTTCATCCAGTCATATCTGGTCAAAGTGGTTTGGAATTCCTATGCAATGGACCGAGTAAATCCCTGTAAAAATGGTTTTGGAGAAAAGTAAAGTCTTTTCTTTTTGCAAGTGCATAAAATGTGATCTATACAAACAGAAATATCATGTTTGTTTGCCGCGTTCCTGTAGCTTTCTCCCTAGAAAATACGAATGTGCAGAGCTGGTGTCTCCACGTGGAGTCAACTAGTGTTTCTACGGTACAGAATTAAATGTTCCCTCATAAAAAAACATTCAAAAGAAAAAGTCCGTTGATAATATCTGGAAAACACAAACACAGAGGCTTTCACAATATTTCGGGTTGAGTTAGCCATAACACAATTGGGTATTTCTGGTTTCATCCAGTCATAACTGGTCAAAGTGGTGTGGAATTCCTATGCAATGGACCAAGAAAATCACAGTAAAAATGGTTTTGGAGAAAAGCAAAGTCTGTTCCTTAGGCAAGTGCATAAAATGTCATCTATACAAACAGAAATATCATGTTTGTTTCCTGCAGTTCCTCTAGCATTCACCATAGAAAATAGGAATGTGTAGAGCTGGTGTCTCCATGTGGAACCAATTAGTGTTTCCCAGCACAAAATTAAATGTTCCCTGATAAAAAATATTCAAAACAGTAAAGTCCGTTGATAATATCCAGAAATCACAAACACAGAATCTGATGCAATATCTCAGATTGAGATAGTCAAAACACAACCGGTTATTTGTGGTTTCATCCAGTCATATCCGGAAAAAGTGGTGTGGAATTCGTATACATTGGACCCAGACAATCACAGTAAAAATGGTTTTGGAGAAAAGCACAGTCTTTTCTTTAGGCAAGTGCATAAAATGTCATCTATACAAACAGAAATATCATGTTTGTTTGCGGCAGTCCATCTAGCTGTCTCCCTAGAAAATACGAATGTGTAGAGCGGGAGTCTCCATGTGCAATCAACTAGTGTTTCCCAGCACAAACTTAATTATTTCCTGATAAAAAAAAAACATTCAAAAAATAAAGTCTGTCCATAATATCCAGAAACAGAAACACAGAGCCTGTTGCAATATCTGGGAATGAGTTAGCCAAAACACAACCGGATATTTCTGGTTTCATCCAGTCATATCCGGACAAAGTTGTGTTGAAATCGCATGCAATGGACCGAGAAAATCACAGTAAAAATGGTTTTGGAGAAAAGCAAAGTCTTTTCCTTAGGCAAGTGCATAAAATGTCATCTATACAAACAGAAATATCATGTTTGTTGGCCTCAGTTCCTCTAGCTTTCTCCCTAGAAAATTCAAATGTGTAGAGCTGGTGTATCCATATGGAACCAATTAGTGATTCCCAGCACAAAATTAATTGTTCCCTGATAAAAAACATTCAAAACCATAAAGTCTGTTGATAATATCCAGAAAAATACAAACACAGAGGCTGTAGCAATATCTCAGATAGAGTTAGCCAAAACACAACCGGATATTTCTGTTATCATCCAGTCATATCCGGACAAAGTGGTGATGAATTCATATGCAATGGACCGAGAAAATCACAGTAAAAATGGTTTGGGAGATAAGCAAAGTCTTTTCTTTAGGCAAGTGCGTAAAAGGTTATGTGTACAAACAAAAATATCATGATTGTTTGCCGCATATCCTCTAGCTTTCTCCCTAGAAAATATGAATGTGCGGAGCTGGTGTCTCCATGTGGAACCAATTAGTGTTTCTACGGTACAAAATTAAATGTTCCCTGATAAAAAGATTCAAAACAATAAAGTCCATCCATAATATCCAGAAAACACAAACACAGAGGCTTTCACAATATTTCGGATTGAGTTAGCCAAAACACAACTGGATATTTCTAGTTTCATCTAGTAATATCCGGACAAAGTCCCATGGAGTTCGTATGCAATGGACTGAGCAAATGAGAGTAAAATGGTTTTGGAGAAAAGCAAAGTCTTTTCGTTAGGCAAGTGCAAAAAATGTCATCTATACAAACAGAAATATCATGTTTGTTTGCGGCAGTTCCTCTAGCTTCCTCCCTAGAAAATTAGAATGCGTAGAGCTGGTGTCTCCATGTGGAGTCAACTAGTGTTTCCCAGCACAAAATAAGTGTTCCCTGATAAAAAAACATTCAAAACAATAAAGTCCATTCATAATATCCGGAAAACACAAACACAGAGGCTGTAGCAATATCTGGGATTGAGTTATCCAAAACACAACCGGATATTTCTGTTTTCATTAAGGTATATCCAGTCAAAGTGGTGTGGAATTCATACGCAATGGACCAAGAAAAATCGCAGTAGAAATGGTTTTGGAGAAAAGCAAAGGCTTTTCGTTAGAGAAGTATATAAAATATCATCTATACAAACAGAAATATCATGTTTGTTTGCCGCAGTTCCTCTAGCTTTCTCCCTAGAAAATACGAATGTGCAGAGCTGGTGTCTCCATGTGGCATCAACTAGTGTTTCCCAGCAAAAAATTAAATGTTCCCTGATAAAAAACATTCAAAACAATAAAGTCCGTTGATAATATCCGGAAAAAACAAACACACAGGCAGTAGCAATATCTGGGACTGAGTTAGCCAAAACACAACCGGATATTTCTGGTTTCATCCAGTCATATCTGGTCAAAGTGGTTTGGAATTCCTATGCAATGGACCGAGTAAATCCCTGTAAAAATGGTTTTGGAGAAAAGTAAAGTCTTTTCTTTTTGCAAGTGCATAAAATGTGATCTATACAAACAGAAATATCATGTTTGTTTGCCGCGTTCCTGTAGCTTTCTCCCTAGAAAATACGAATGTGCAGAGCTGGTGTCTCCACGTGGAGTCAACTAGTGTTTCTACGGTACAGAATTAAATGTTCCCTCATAAAAAAACATTCAAAAGAAAAAGTCCGTTGTTAATATCTGGAAAACACAAACACAGAGGCTTTCACAATATTTCGGGTTGAGTTAGCCATAACACAATTGGGTATTTCTGGTTTCATCCGGTCATACCTGGTCAAAGTGGTGTGGAATTCCTATGCAATGGACCAAGAAAGTCACAGTAAAAATGGTTTTGGAGAAATGCAAAGTCTGTTCCTTAGACAAGTGCATAAAATGTCATCTATACAAACAGAAATATCATGTTTGTTTCCTGCAGTTCCTCTAGCATTCACCCTAGAAAATAGGAATGTGTAGAGCTGGTGTCTCCATGTGGAACCAATTAGTGTTTCCCAGCACAAAATTAAATGTTCCCTGATAAAAAATATTCAAAACAGTAAAGTCCGTTGATAATATCCAGAAATCACAAACACAGAATCTGACGCAATATCTCAGATTGAGATAGTCAAAACACAACCGGTTATTTGTGGTTTCATCCAGTCATATCCGGAAAAAGTGGTGTGGAATTCGTATACATTGGACCCAGACAATCACAGTAAAAATGGTTTTGGAGAAAAGCACAGTCTTTTCTTTAGGCAAGTGCATAAAATGTCATCTATACAAACAGAAATATCATGTTTGTTTGCGGCAGTCCATCTAGCTGTCTCCCTAGAAAATACGAATGTGTAGAGCGGGAGTCTCCATGTGCAATCAACTAGTGTTTCCCAGCACAAACTTAATTATTTCCTGATTAAAAAAAAACATTCAAAAAATAAAGTCTGTCCATAATATCCAGAAACAGAAACACAGAGCCTGTTGCAATATCTGGGAATGAGTTAGCCAAAACACAACCGGATATTTCTGGTTTCATCCAGTCATATCCGGACAAAGTTGTGTTGAAATCGCATGCAATGGACCGAGAAAATCACAGTAAAAATGGTTTTGGAGAAAAGCAAAGTCTTTTCCTTAGGCAAGTGCATAAAATGTCATCTATACAAACAGAAATATCATGTTTGTTGGCCTCAGTTCCTCTAGCTTTCTCCCTAGAAAATTCAAATGTGTAGAGCTGGTGTCTCCATATGGAACCAATTAGTGATTCCCAGCACAAAATTAATTGTTCCCTGATAAAAAACATTCAAAACCATAAAGTCTGTTGATAATATCCAGAAAAATACAAACACAGAGGCTGTAGCAATATCTCAGATAGAGTTAGCCAAAACACAACCGGATATTTCTGTTATCATCCAGTCATATCCGGACAAAGTGGTGATGAATTCATATGCAATGGACCGAGAAAATCACAGTAAAAATGGTTTGGGAGATAAGCAAAGTCTTTTCTTTAGGCAAGTGCGTAAAAGGTTATGTGTACAAACAAAAATATCATGATTGTTTGCCGCATATCCTCTAGCTTTCTCCCTAGAAAATATGAATGTGCGGAGCTGGTGTCTCCATGTGGAACCAATTAGTGTTTCTACGGTACAAAATTAAATGTTCCCTGATAAAAAGATTCAAAACAATAAAGTCCATCCATAATATCCAGAAAACACAAACACAGAGGCTTTCACAATATTTCGGATTGAGTTAGCCAAAACACAACTGGATATTTCTAGTTTCATCTAGTAATATCCGGACAAAGTCCCATGGAGTTCGTATGCAATGGACTGAGCAAATGAGAGTAAAATGGTTTTGGAGAAAAGCAAAGTCTTTTCGTTAGGCAAGTGCAAAAAATGTCATCTATACAAACAGAAATATCATGTTTGTTTGTGGCAGTTCCTCTAGCTTCCTCCCTAGAAAATTAGAATGCGTAGAGCTGGTGTCTCCATGTGGAGTCAACTAGTGTTTCCCAGCACAAAATAAGTGTTCCCTGATAAAAAAACATTCAAAACAATAAAGTCCATTCATAATATCCGGAAAACACAAACACAGAGGCTGTAGCAATATCTGGGATTGAGTTATCCAAAACACAACCAGATATTTCTGTTTTCATTAAGGTATATCCAGTCAAAGTGGTGTGGAATTCATACGCAATGGACCAAGAAAAATCGCAGTAGAAATGGTTTTGGAGAAAAGCAAAGGCTTTTCGTTAGAGAAGTATATAAAATATCATCTATACAAACAGAAATATCATGTTTGTTTGCCACAGTTCCTCTAGCTTTCTCCCTAGAAAATACGAATGTGCAGAGCTGGTGTCTCCATGTGGCATCAACTAGTGTTTCCCAGCAAAAAATTAAATGTTCCCTGATAAAAAACATTCAAAACAATAAAGTCCGTTGATAATATCCGGAAAAAACAAACACACAGGCAGTAGCAATATCTGGGACTGAGTTAGCCAAAACACAACCGGATATTTCTGGTTTCATCCAGTCATATCTGGTCAAAGTGGTTTGGAATTCCTATGCAATGGACCGAGTAAATCCCTGTAAAAATGGTTTTGGAGAAAAGTAAAGTCTTTTCTTTTTGCAAGTGCATAAAATGTGATCTATACAAACAGAAATATCATGTTTGTTTGCCGCGTTCCTGTAGCTTTCTCCCTAGAAAATACGAATGTGCAGAGCTGGTGTCTCCACGTGGAGTCAACTAGTGTTTCTACGGTACAGAATTAAATGTTCCCTCATAAAAAAACATTCAAAAGAAAAAGTCCGTTGTTAATATCTGGAAAACACAAACACAGAGGCTTTCACAATATTTCGGGTTGAGTTAGCCATAACACAATTGGGTATTTCTGGTTTCATCCGGTCATACCTGGTCAAAGTGGTGTGGAATTCCTATGCAATGGACCAAGAAAGTCACAGTAAAAATGGTTTTGGAGAAAAGCAAAGTCTGTTCCTTAGACAAGTGCATAAAATGTCATCTATACAAACAGAAATATCATGTTTGTTTCCTGCAGTTCCTCTAGCATTCACCCTAGAAAATAGGAATGTGTAGAGCTGGTGTCTCCATGTGGAACCAATTAGTGTTTCCCAGCACAAAATTAAATGTTCCCTGATAAAAAATATTCAAAACAGTAAAGTCCGTTGATAATATCCAGAAATCACAAACACAGAATCTGACGCAATATCTCAGATTGAGATAGTCAAAACACAACCGGTTATTTGTGGTTTCATCCAGTCATATCCGGAAAAAGTGGTGTGGAATTCGTATACATTGGACCCAGACAATCACAGTAAAAATGGTTTTGGAGAAAAGCACAGTCTTTTCTTTAGGCAAGTGCATAAAATGTCATCTATACAAACAGAAATATCATGTTTGTTTGCGGCAGTCCATCTAGCTCTCTCCCTAGAAAATACGAATGTGTAGAGCGGGAGTCTCCATGTGAAATCAACTAGTGTTTCCCAGCACAAACTTAATTATTTCCTGATAAAAAAAACATTCAAAAAATAAAGTCTGTCCATAATATCCAGAAACAGAAACACAGAGCCTGTTGCAATATCTGGGAATGAGTTAGCCAAAACACAACCGGATATTTCTGGTTTCATCCAGTCATATCCGGACAAAGTTGTGTTGAAATCGCATGCAATGGACCGAGAAAATCACAGTAAAAATGGTTTTGGAGAAAAGCAAAGTCTTTTCCTTAGGCAAGTGCATAAAATGTCATCTATACAAAGAGAAATACATGTTTGTTTCCTGCAGTTCCTCTAGCATTCACCCTAGAAAATAGGAATGTGTAGAGCTGGTGTCTCCATGTGGAACCAATTAGTGTTTCCCAGCACAAAATTAAATGTTCCCTGATAAAAAATATTCAAAACAGTAAAGTCCGTTGATAATATCCAGAAATCACAAACACAGATCTGATGCAATATCTTGGATTGAGTTAGCCAAAACACAACCGGATATTTCTGTTATCATCCAGTCATATCCGGACAAAGTGGTGATGAATTCATATGCAATGGACCGAGAAAATCACAGTAAAAATGGTTTGGGAGAAAAGCAAAGTCTTTTCTTTAGGCAAGTGCGTAAAAGGTTATGTGTACAAACAAAAATATCATGATTGTTTGCCGCAGATCCTCTAGCTTTCTCCCTAGAAAATACGAATGTGTGGAGCTGGTGTCTCCATGTGGAACCAATTAGTGTTTCTACGGTACAAAATTAAATGTTCCCTGATAAAAAGATTCAAAACAATAAAGTCCATCCATAATATCCAGAAAACACAAACACAGAGGCTTTCACAATATTTCGGATTGAGTTAGTCAAAACACAACTGGATATTTCTGGTTTCATCTAGTAATATCCGGACAAAGTCCCGTGGAATTCGTATGCAATGGACTGAGCAAATGAGAGTAAAATGGTTTTGGAGAAAAGCAAAGTCTTTTCGTTAGGCAAGTGCATAAAATGTCATCTATACAAACAGAAATATCATGTTTGTTTGCGGCAGTTCCTCTAGCTTCCTCCCTAGAAAATTAGAATGCGTAGAGCTGGTGTCTCCATGTGGAGTCAGCTAGTGTTTCCCAGCACAAAATAACTGTTCCCTGATAAAAAAACATTCAAAACAATAAAGTCCATTCATAATATCCGGAAAACACAAACACAGAGGCTGTAGCAATATCTGGGATTGAGTTAGCCAAAACACAACCAGATATTTCTGTTTTCATTAAGTTATATCCAGTCAAACGGGTGTGGATTTCATACGCAATGGACCAAGAAAAATCGCAGTAGAAATGGTTTTGGAGAAAAGCAAAGGCTTTTCGTTAGAGAAGTATATAAAATATCATCTATACAAACAGAAATATCATGTTTGTTTGCCGCAGTTCCTCTAGCTTTCTCCCTAGAAAATACGAATGTGCAGAGCTGGTGTCTCCATGTGGCATCAACTAGTGTTTCCCAGCAAAAAATTAAATGTTCCCTGATAAAAAACATTCAAAACAATAAAGTCCGTTGATAATATCTGGAAAAAACAAACACACAGGCAGTAGCAATATCTGGGACTGAGTTAGCCAAAACACAACCGGATATTTCTGGTTTCATCCAGTCATATCTGGTCAAAGTGGTTTGGAATTCCTATGCAATGGTCCGAGTAAATCCCTGTAAAAATGGTTTTGGAGAAAAGTAAAGTCTTTTCTTTTTGCAAGTGCATAAAATGTGATCTATACAAACAGAAATATCATGTTTGTTTGCCGCGTTCCTGTAGCTTTCTCCCTAGAAAATACGAATGTGCAGAGCTGGTGTCTCCACGTGGAGTCAACTAGTGTTTCTACGGTACAGAATTAAATGTTCCCTCATAAAAAAAACATTCAAAAGAAAAAGTCCGTTGATAATATCTGGAAAACACAAACACAGAGGCTTTCACAATATTTCGGGATGAGTTAGCCATAACACAATTGGGTATTTCTGGTTTCATCCGGTCATATCTGGTCAAAGTGGTGTGGAATTCCTATGCAATGGACCAAGAAAATCACAGTAAAAATGGTTTTGGAGAAAAGCAAAGTCTGTTCCTTAGACAAGTGCATAAAATGTCATCTATACAAACAGAAATATCATGTTTGTTTCCTGCAGTTCCTCTAGCATTCACCCTAGAAAATAGGAATGTGTAGAGCTGGTGTCTCCATGTGGAACCAATTAGTGTTTCCCAGCACAAAATTAAATGTTCCCTGATAAAAAATATTCAAAACAGTAAAGTCCGTTGATAATATCCAGAAATCACAAACACAGAATCTGACGCAATATCTCAGATTGAGATAGTCAAAACACAACCGGTTATTTGTGGTTTCATCCAGTCATATCCGGAAAAAGTGGTGTGGAATTCGTATACATTGGACCCAGACAATCACAGTAAAAATGGTTTTGGAGAAAAGCACAGTCTTTTCTTTAGGCAAGTGCATAAAATGTCATCTATACAAACAGAAATATCATGTTTGTTTGCGGCAGTCCATCTAGCTCTCTCCCTAGAAAATACGAATGTGTAGAGCAGGAGTCTCCATGTGAAATCAACTAGTGTTTCCCAGCACAAACTTAATTATTTCCTGATAAAAAAAACATTCAAAAAATAAAGTCTGTCCATAATATCCAGAAACAGAAACACAGAGCCTGTTGCAATATCTGGGAATGAGTTAGCCAAAACACAACCGGATATTTCTGGTTTCATCCAGTCATATCCGGACAAAGTTGTGTTGAAATCGCATGCAATGGACCGAGAAAATCACAGTAAAAATGGTTTTGGAGAAAAGCAAAGTCTTTTCCTTAGGCAAGTGCATAAAATGTCATCTATACAAACAGAAATATCATGTTTGTTTCCTGCAGTTCCTCTAGCATTCACCCTAGAAAATAGGAATGTGTAGAGCTGGTGTCTCCATGTGGAACCAATTAGTGTTTCCCAGCACAAAATTAAATGTTCCCTGATAAAAAATATTCAAAACAGTAAAGTCCGTTGATAATATCCAGAAATCACAAACACATATCTGACTCAATATCTTGGATTGAGTTAGCCAAAACACAACCGGATATTTCTGTTATCATCCAGTCATATCCGGACAAAGTCGTGATGAATTCATATGCAATGGACCGAGAAAATCACAGTAAAAATGGTTTGGGAGAAAAGCAAAGTCTTTTCTTTAGGCAAGTGCGTAAAAGGTTATGTGTACAAACAAAAATATCATGACTGTTTGCCGCAGATCCTCTAGCTTTCTCCCTAGAAAATACGAATGTGTGGAGCTGGTGTCTCCATGTGGAATCAATTAGTGTTTCTACGGTACAAAATTAAATGTTCCCTGGTAAAAAGATTCAAAACAATAAAGTCCATCCATAATATCCAGAAAACACAAACACAGAGGCTTTCACAATATTTCGGATTGAGTTAGCCAAAACACAACTGGATATTTCTGGTTTCATCTAGTAATATCCGGACAAAGTCCCGTGGAATTCGTATGCAATGGACTGAGCAAATGAGAGTAAAATGGTTTTGGAGAAAAGCAAAGTCTTTTCGTTAGGCAAGTGCATAAAATGTCATCTATACAAACAGAAATATCATGTTTGTTTGTGGCAGTTCCTCTAGCTTCCTCCCTAGAAAATTAGAATGCGTAGAGCTGGTGTCTCCATGTGGAGTCAACTAGTGTTTCCCAGCACAAAATTAAGTGTTCCCTGATAAAAAAACATTCAAAACAATAAAGTCCATTCATAATATCCGGAAAACACAAACACAGAGGCTGTAGCAATATCTGGGATTGAGTTATCCAAAACACAACCAGATATTTCTGTTTCCATTAAGGTATATCGAGTCAAAGTGGTGTGGAATTCATACGCAATGGACCAAGAAAAATCGCAGTAGAAATGGTTTTGGAGAAAAGCAAAGGCTTTTCGTTAGAGAAGTATATAAAATATCATCTAAACAAACAGAAATATCATGTTTGTTTGCCGCAGTTCCTCTAGCTTTCTCCCTAGAAAATACGAATGTGCAGAGCTGGTGTCTCCATGTGGCATCAACTAGTGTTTCCCAGCAAAAAATTAAATGTTCCCTGATAAAAAACATTCAAAACAATAAAGTCCGTTGATAATATCCGGAAAAAACAAACACACAGGCAGTAGCAATATCTGGGACTGAGTTAGCCAAAACACAACCGGATATTTCTGGTTTCATCCAGTCATATCTGGTCAAAGTGGTTTGGAATTCCTATGCAATGGACCGAGTAAATCCCTGTAAAAATGGTTTTGGAGAAAAGTAAAGTCTTTTCTTTTTGCAAGTGCATAAAATGTGATCTATACAAACAGAAATATCATGTTTGTTTGCCGCGTTCCTGTAGCTTTCTCCCTAGAAAATACGAATGTGCAGAGCTGGTGTCTCCACGTGGAGTCAACTAGTGTTTCTACGGTACAGAATTAAATGTTCCCTCATAAAAAAACATTCAAAAGAAAAAGTCCGTTGTTAATATCTGGAAAACACAAACACAGAGGCTTTCACAATATTTCGGGTTGAGTTAGCCATAACACAATTGGGTATTTCTGGTTTCATCCGGTCATACCTGGTCAAAGTGGTGTGGAATTCCTATGCAATGGACCAAGAAAGTCACAGTAAAAATGGTTTTGGAGAAATGCAAAGTCTGTTCCTTAGACAAGTGCATAAAATGTCATCTATACAAACAGAAATATCATGTTTGTTTCCTGCAGTTCCTCTAGCATTCACCCTAGAAAATAGGAATGTGTAGAGCTGGTGTCTCCATGTGGAACCAATTAGTGTTTCCCAGCACAAAATTAAATGTTCCCTGATAAAAAATATTCAAAACAGTAAAGTCCGTTGATAATATCCAGAAATCACAAACACAGAATCTGACGCAATATCTCAGATTGAGATAGTCAAAACACAACCGGTTATTTGTGGTTTCATCCAGTCATATCCGGAAAAAGTGGTGTGGAATTCGTATACATTGGACCCAGACAATCACAGTAAAAATGGTTTTGGAGAAAAGCACAGTCTTTTCTTTAGGCAAGTGCATAAAATGTCATCTATACAAACAGAAATATCATGTTTGTTTGCGGCAGTCCATCTAGCTGTCTCCCTAGAAAATACGAATGTGTAGAGCGGGAGTCTCCATGTGCAATCAACTAGTGTTTCCCAGCACAAACTTAATTATTTCCTGATTAAAAAAAAACATTCAAAAAATAAAGTCTGTCCATAATATCCAGAAACAGAAACACAGAGCCTGTTGCAATATCTGGGAATGAGTTAGCCAAAACACAACCGGATATTTCTGGTTTCATCCAGTCATATCCGGACAAAGTTGTGTTGAAATCGCATGCAATGGACCGAGAAAATCACAGTAAAAATGGTTTTGGAGAAAAGCAAAGTCTTTTCCTTAGGCAAGTGCATAAAATGTCATCTATACAAACAGAAATATCATGTTTGTTGGCCTCAGTTCCTCTAGCTTTCTCCCTAGAAAATTCAAATGTGTAGAGCTGGTGTCTCCATATCGAACCAATTAGTGATTCCCAGCACAAAATTAATTGTTCCCTGATAAAAAACATTCAAAACCATAAAGTCTGTTGATAATATCCAGAAAAATACAAACACAGAGGCTGTAGCAATATCTCAGATAGAGTTAGCCAAAACACAACCGGATATTTCTGTTATCATCCAGTCATATCCGGACAAAGTGGTGATGAATTCATATGCAATGGACCGAGAAAATCACAGTAAAAATGGTTTGGGAGATAAGCAAAGTCTTTTCTTTAGGCAAGTGCGTAAAAGGTTATGTGTACAAACAAAAATATCATGATTGTTTGCCGCATATCCTCTAGCTTTCTCCCTAGAAAATATGAATGTGCGGAGCTGGTGTCTCCATGTGGAACCAATTAGTGTTTCTACGGTACAAAATTAAATGTTCCCTGATAAAAAGATTCAAAACAATAAAGTCCATCCATAATATCCAGAAAACACAAACACAGAGGCTTTCACAATATTTCGGATTGAGTTAGCCAAAACACAACTGGATATTTCTAGTTTCATCTAGTAATATCCGGACAAAGTCCCATGGAGTTCGTATGCAATGGACTGAGCAAATGAGAGTAAAATGGTTTTGGAGAAAAGCAAAGTCTTTTCGTTAGGCAAGTGCAAAAAATGTCATCTATACAAACAGAAATATCATGTTTGTTTGTGGCAGTTCCTCTAGCTTCCTCCCTAGAAAATTAGAATGCGTAGAGCTGGTGTCTCCATGTGGAGTCAACTAGTGTTTCCCAGCACAAAATAAGTGTTCCCTGATAAAAAAACATTCAAAACAATAAAGTCCATTCATAATATCCGGAAAACACAAACACAGAGGCTGTAGCAATATCTGGGATTGAGTTATCCAAAACACAACCAGATATTTCTGTTTTCATTAAGGTATATCCAGTCAAAGTGGTGTGGAATTCATACGCAATGGACCAAGAAAAATCGCAGTAGAAATGGTTTTGGAGAAAAGCAAAGGCTTTTCGTTAGAGAAGTATATAAAATATCATCTATACAAACAGAAATATCATGTTTGTTTGCCACAGTTCCTCTAGCTTTCTCCCTAGAAAATACGAATGTGCAGAGCTGGTGTCTCCATGTGGCATCAACTAGTGTTTCCCAGCAAAAAATTAAATGTTCCCTGATAAAAAACATTCAAAACAATAAAGTCCGTTGATAATATCCGGAAAAAACAAACACACAGGCAGTAGCAATATCTGGGACTGAGTTAGCCAAAACACAACCGGATATTTCTGGTTTCATCCAGTCATATCTGGTCAAAGTGGTTTGGAATTCCTATGCAATGGACCGAGTAAATCCCTGTAAAAATGGTTTTGGAGAAAAGTAAAGTCTTTTCTTTTTGCAAGTGCATAAAATGTGATCTATACAAACAGAAATATCATGTTTGTTTGCCGCGTTCCTGTAGCTTTCTCCCTAGAAAATACGAATGTGCAGAGCTGGTGTCTCCACGTGGAGTCAACTAGTGTTTCTACGGTACAGAATTAAATGTTCCCTCATAAAAAAACATTCAAAAGAAAAAGTCCGTTGTTAATATCTGGAAAACACAAACACAGAGGCTTTCACAATATTTCGGGTTGAGTTAGCCATAACACAATTGGGTATTTCTGGTTTCATCCGGTCATACCTGGTCAAAGTGGTGTGGAATTCCTATGCAATGGACCAAGAAAGTCACAGTAAAAATGGTTTTGGAGAAAAGCAAAGTCTGTTCCTTAGACAAGTGCATAAAATGTCATCTATACAAACAGAAATATCATGTTTGTTTCCTGCAGTTCCTCTAGCATTCACCCTAGAAAATAGGAATGTGTAGAGCTGGTGTCTCCATGTGGAACCAATTAGTGTTTCCCAGCACAAAATTAAATGTTCCCTGATAAAAAATATTCAAAACAGTAAAGTCCGTTGATAATATCCAGAAATCACAAACACAGAATCTGACGCAATATCTCAGATTGAGATAGTCAAAACACAACCGGTTATTTGTGGTTTCATCCAGTCATATCCGGAAAAAGTGGTGTGGAATTCGTATACATTGGACCCAGACAATCACAGTAAAAATGGTTTTGGAGAAAAGCACAGTCTTTTCTTTAGGCAAGTGCATAAAATGTCATCTATACAAACAGAAATATCATGTTTGTTTGCGGCAGTCCATCTAGCTCTCTCCCTAGAAAATACGAATGTGTAGAGCGGGAGTCTCCATGTGAAATCAACTAGTGTTTCCCAGCACAAACTTAATTATTTCCTGATAAAAAAAACATTCAAAAAATAAAGTCTGTCCATAATATCCAGAAACAGAAACACAGAGCCTGTTGCAATATCTGGGAATGAGTTAGCCAAAACACAACCGGATATTTCTGGTTTCATCCAGTCATATCCGGACAAAGTTGTGTTGAAATCGCATGCAATGGACCGAGAAAATCACAGTAAAAATGGTTTTGGAGAAAAGCAAAGTCTTTTCCTTAGGCAAGTGCATAAAATGTCATCTATACAAAGAGAAATACATGTTTGTTTCCTGCAGTTCCTCTAGCATTCACCCTAGAAAATAGGAATGTGTAGAGCTGGTGTCTCCATGTGGAACCAATTAGTGTTTCCCAGCACAAAATTAAATGTTCCCTGATAAAAAATATTCAAAACAGTAAAGTCCGTTGATAATATCCAGAAATCACAAACACAGATCTGATGCAATATCTTGGATTGAGTTAGCCAAAACACAACCGGATATTTCTGTTATCATCCAGTCATATCCGGACAAAGTGGTGATGAATTCATATGCAATGGACCGAGAAAATCACAGTAAAAATGGTTTGGGAGAAAAGCAAAGTCTTTTCTTTAGGCAAGTGCGTAAAAGGTTATGTGTACAAACAAAAATATCATGATTGTTTGCCGCAGATCCTCTAGCTTTCTCCCTAGAAAATACGAATGTGTGGAGCTGGTGTCTCCATGTGGAACCAATTAGTGTTTCTACGGTACAAAATTAAATGTTCCCTGATAAAAAGATTCAAAACAATAAAGTCCATCCATAATATCCAGAAAACACAAACACAGAGGCTTTCACAATATTTCGGATTGAGTTAGTCAAAACACAACTGGATATTTCTGGTTTCATCTAGTAATATCCGGACAAAGTCCCGTGGAATTCGTATGCAATGGACTGAGCAAATGAGAGTAAAATGGTTTTGGAGAAAAGCAAAGTCTTTTCGTTAGGCAAGTGCATAAAATGTCATCTATACAAACAGAAATATCATGTTTGTTTGCGGCAGTTCCTCTAGCTTCCTCCCTAGAAAATTAGAATGCGTAGAGCTGGTGTCTCCATGTGGAGTCAGCTAGTGTTTCCCAGCACAAAATAACTGTTCCCTGATAAAAAAACATTCAAAACAATAAAGTCCATTCATAATATCCGGAAAACACAAACACAGAGGCTGTAGCAATATCTGGGATTGAGTTAGCCAAAACACAACCAGATATTTCTGTTTTCATTAAGTTATATCCAGTCAAACGGGTGTGGATTTCATACGCAATGGACCAAGAAAAATCGCAGTAGAAATGGTTTTGGAGAAAAGCAAAGGCTTTTCGTTAGAGAAGTATATAAAATATCATCTATACAAACAGAAATATCATGTTTGTTTGCCGCAGTTCCTCTAGCTTTCTCCCTAGAAAATACGAATGTGCAGAGCTGGTGTCTCCATGTGGCATCAACTAGTGTTTCCCAGCAAAAAATTAAATGTTCCCTGATAAAAAACATTCAAAACAATAAAGTCCGTTGATAATATCTGGAAAAAACAAACACACAGGCAGTAGCAATATCTGGGACTGAGTTAGCCAAAACACAACCGGATATTTCTGGTTTCATCCAGTCATATCTGGTCAAAGTGGTTTGGAATTCCTATGCAATGGTCCGAGTAAATCCCTGTAAAAATGGTTTTGGAGAAAAGTAAAGTCTTTTCTTTTTGCAAGTGCATAAAATGTGATCTATACAAACAGAAATATCATGTTTGTTTGCCGCGTTCCTGTAGCTTTCTCCCTAGAAAATACGAATGTGCAGAGCTGGTGTCTCCACGTGGAGTCAACTAGTGTTTCTACGGTACAGAATTAAATGTTCCCTCATAAAAAAAACATTCAAAAGAAAAAGTCCGTTGATAATATCTGGAAAACACAAACACAGAGGCTTTCACAATATTTCGGGATGAGTTAGCCATAACACAATTGGGTATTTCTGGTTTCATCCGGTCATATCTGGTCAAAGTGGTGTGGAATTCCTATGCAATGGACCAAGAAAATCACAGTAAAAATGGTTTTGGAGAAAAGCAAAGTCTGTTCCTTAGACAAGTGCATAAAATGTCATCTATACAAACAGAAATATCATGTTTGTTTCCTGCAGTTCCTCTAGCATTCACCCTAGAAAATAGGAATGTGTAGAGCTGGTGTCTCCATGTGGAACCAATTAGTGTTTCCCAGCACAAAATTAAATGTTCCCTGATAAAAAATATTCAAAACAGTAAAGTCCGTTGATAATATCCAGAAATCACAAACACAGAATCTGACGCAATATCTCAGATTGAGATAGTCAAAACACAACCGGTTATTTGTGGTTTCATCCAGTCATATCCGGAAAAAGTGGTGTGGAATTCGTATACATTGGACCCAGACAATCACAGTAAAAATGGTTTTGGAGAAAAGCACAGTCTTTTCTTTAGGCAAGTGCATAAAATGTCATCTATACAAACAGAAATATCATGTTTGTTTGCGGCAGTCCATCTAGCTCTCTCCCTAGAAAATACGAATGTGTAGAGCAGGAGTCTCCATGTGAAATCAACTAGTGTTTCCCAGCACAAACTTAATTATTTCCTGATAAAAAAAACATTCAAAAAATAAAGTCTGTCCATAATATCCAGAAACAGAAACACAGAGCCTGTTGCAATATCTGGGAATGAGTTAGCCAAAACACAACCGGATATTTCTGGTTTCATCCAGTCATATCCGGACAAAGTTGTGTTGAAATCGCATGCAATGGACCGAGAAAATCACAGTAAAAATGGTTTTGGAGAAAAGCAAAGTCTTTTCCTTAGGCAAGTGCATAAAATGTCATCTATACAAACAGAAATATCATGTTTGTTTCCTGCAGTTCCTCTAGCATTCACCCTAGAAAATAGGAATGTGTAGAGCTGGTGTCTCCATGTGGAACCAATTAGTGTTTCCCAGCACAAAATTAAATGTTCCCTGATAAAAAATATTCAAAACAGTAAAGTCCGTTGATAATATCCAGAAATCACAAACACATATCTGACTCAATATCTTGGATTGAGTTAGCCAAAACACAACCGGATATTTCTGTTATCATCCAGTCATATCCGGACAAAGTGGTGATGAATTCATATGCAATGGACCGAGAAAATCACAGTAAAAATGGTTTGGGAGAAAAGCAAAGTCTTTTCTTTAGGCAAGTGCGTAAAAGGTTATGTGTACAAACAAAAATATCATGACTGTTTGCCGCAGATCCTCTAGCTTTCTCCCTAGAAAATACGAATGTGTGGAGCTGGTGTCTCCATGTGGAATCAATTAGTGTTTCTACGGTACAAAATTAAATGTTCCCTGGTAAAAAGATTCAAAACAATAAAGTCCATCCATAATATCCAGAAAACACAAACACAGAGGCTTTCACAATATTTCGGATTGAGTTAGCCAAAACACAACTGGATATTTCTGGTTTCATCTAGTAATATCCGGACAAAGTCCCGTGGAATTCGTATGCAATGGACTGAGCAAATGAGAGTAAAATGGTTTTGGAGAAAAGCAAAGTCTTTTCGTTAGGCAAGTGCATAAAATGTCATCTATACAAACAGAAATATCATGTTTGTTTGTGGCAGTTCCTCTAGCTTCCTCCCTAGAAAATTAGAATGCGTAGAGCTGGTGTCTCCATGTGGAGTCAACTAGTGTTTCCCAGCACAAAATTAAGTGTTCCCTGATAAAAAAACATTCAAAACAATAAAGTCCATTCATAATATCCGGAAAACACAAACACAGAGGCTGTAGCAATATCTGGGATTGAGTTATCCAAAACACAACCAGATATTTCTGTTTCCATTAAGGTATATCGAGTCAAAGTGGTGTGGAATTCATACGCAATGGACCAAGAAAAATCGCAGTAGAAATGGTTTTGGAGAAAAGCAAAGGCTTTTCGTTAGAGAAGTATATAAAATATCATCTAAACAAACAGAAATATCATGTTTGTTTGCCGCAGTTCCTCTAGCTTTCTCCCTAGAAAATACGAATGTGCAGAGCTGGTGTCTCCATGTGGCATCAACTTGTGTTTCCCAGCAAAAAATTAAATGTTCCCTGATAAAAAACATTCAAAACAATAAAGTCCGTTGATAATATCCGGAAAAAACAAACACACAGGCAGTAGCAATATCTGGGACTGAGTTAGCCAAAACACAACCGGATATTTCGGCTTTCATCCAGTCATATCTGGTCAAAGTGGTTTGGAATTCCTATGCAATGGACGAGTAAATCCCTGTAAAAATGGTTTTGGAGAAAAGTAAAGTCTTTTCTTTTTCCAAGAGCATAAAATGTGATCTATACAAACAGAAATATCATGTTTGTTTGCCGCTTTCCTCTAGCTTTCTCCCTAGAAAATACGAATGTGCAGAGCTGGTGTCTCCACGTGGAGTGTACTAGTGTTTCTACGGTACAGAATTAAATGTTCCCTCATAAAAAAAACATTCAAAAGAAAAAGTCCGTTGATAATATCTGGAAAACACAAACACAGAGGCTTTCACAATATTTCGGGTTGAGTTAGCCATAACACAATTGGGTATTTCTGGTTTCATCCGGTCATATCTGGTCAAAGTGGTGTGGAATTCCTATGCAATGGACCAAGAAAATCACAGTAAAAATGGTTTTGGAGAAAAGCAAAGTCTGTTCCTTAGACAAGTGCATAAAATGTCATCTATACAAACAGAAATATCATGTTTGTTTCCTGCAGTTCCTCTAGCATTCACCCTAGAAAATAGGAATGTGTAGAGCTGGTGTCTCCATGTGGAACCAATTAGTGTTTCCCAGCACAAAATTAAATGTTCCCTGATAAAAAATATTCAAAACAGTAAAGTCCGTTGATAATATCCAGAAATCACAAACACAGAATCTGACGCAATATCTCAGATTGAGATAGTCAAAACACAACCGGTTATTTCTGGTTTCATCCAGTCATATCCGGAAAAAGTGGTGTGGAATTCGTATACATTGGACCCAGACAATCACAGTAAAAATGGTTTTGGAGAAAAGCACAGTCTTTTCTTTAGGCAAGTGCATAAAATGTCATCTATACAAACAGAAATATCATGTTTGTTTGCGGCAGTCCATCTAGCTCTCTCCCTAGAAAATACGAATGTGTAGAGCGGGAGTCTCCATGTGAAATCAACTAGTGTTTCCCAGCACAAACTTAATTATTTCCTGATAAAAAAAACATTCAAAAAATAAAGTCTGTCCATAATATCCAGAAACAGAAACACAGAGCCTGTTGCAATATCTGGGAATGAGTTAGCCAAAACACAACCGGATATTTCTGGTTTCATCCAGTCATATCCGGACAAAGTTGTGTTGAAATCGCATGCAATGGACCGAGAAAATTACAGTAAAAATGGTTTTGGAGAAAAGCAAAGTCTTTTCCTTAGGCAAGTGCATAAAATGTCATCTATACAAACAGAAATTTCATGTTTGTTGGCCTCAGTTCCTCTAGCTTTCTCCCTAGAAAATAGGAATGTGTAGAGCTGGTGTCTCCATATGGAACCAATTAGTGATTCCCAGCACAAAATTAATTGTTCCCTGATAAAAAACATTCAAAACCATAAAGTCTGTTGATAATATCCAGAAAAATACAAACACAGAGGCTGTAGCAATATCTCAGATTGAGTTAGCCAAAACACAACCGGATATTTCTGTTATCATCCAGTCATATCCGGACAAAGTGGTGATGAATTCATATGCAATGGACCGAGAAAATCACAGTAAAAATGGTTTGGGAGAAAAGCAAAGTCTTGTCTTTAGGCAAGTGCATAAAAGGTTATGTGTACAAACAAAAATATCATGATTGTTTGCCGCAGATCCTCTAGCTTTCTCCCTAGAAAATACGAATGTGTGGCGCTGGTGTCTCCATGTGGAACCAATTAGTGTTTCTACGGTACAAAATTAAATGTTCCCTGATAAAAAGATTCAAAACAATAAAGTCCATCCATAATATCCAGAAAACACAAACACAGAGGCTTTCACAATATTTCGGATTGAGTTAGCCAAAACACAACTGGATATTTCTGGTTTCATCTAGTAATATCCGGACAAAGTCCCATGGAGTTCGTATGCAATGGACTGAGCAAATGAGAGTAAAATGGTTTTGGAGAAAAGCAAAGTCTTTTCGTTAGGCAAGTGCATAAAATGTCATCTATACAAACAGAAATATCATGTTTGTTTGTGGCAGTTCCTCTAGCTTCCTCCCTAGAAAATTAGAATGCGTAGAGCTGGTGTCTCCATGTGGAGTCAACTAGTGTTTCCCAGCACAAAATTAAGTGTTCCCTGATAAAAAAACATTCAAAACAATAAAGTCCATTCATAATATCCGGAAAACACAAACACAGAGGCTGTAGCAATATCTGGGATTGAGTTATCCAAAACACAACCGGATATTTCTGTTTTCATTAAGGTATATCCAGTCAAAGTGGTGTGGAATTCATACGCAATGGACCAAGAAAAATCGCAGTAGAAATGGTTTTGGAGAAAAGCAAAGGCTTTTCGTTAGAGAAGTATATAAAATATCATCTATACAAACAGAAATATCATGTTTGTTTGCCGCAGTTCCTCTAGCTTTCTCCCTAGAAAATACGAATGTGCAGAGCTGGTGTCTCCATGTGGCATCAACTAGTGTTTCCCAGCAAAAAATTAAATGTTCCCTGATAAAAAACATTCAAAACAATAAAGTCCGTTGATAATATCCGGAAAAAACAAACACACAGGCAGTAGCAATATCTGGGACTGAGTTAGCCAAAACACAACCGGATATTTCTGCTTTCATCCAGTCATATCTGGTCAAAGTGGTTTGGAATTCCTATGCAATGGACGAGTAAATCCCTGTAAAAATGGTTTTGGAGAAAAGTAAAGTCTTTTCTTTTTCCAAGAGCATAAAATGTGATCTATACAAACAGAAATATCATGTTTGTTTGCCGCGTTCCTGTAGCTTTCTCCCTAGAAAATACGAATGTGCAGAGCTGGTGTCTCCACGTGGAGTGTACTAGTGTTTCTACGGTACAGAATTAAATGTTCCCTCATAAAAAACATTCAAAAGAAAAAGTCCATTGATAATATCTGGAAAACACAAACACAGAGGCTTTCACAATATTTCGGGTTGAGTTAGCCATAACACAATTGGGTATTTCTGGTTTCATCCGTTCATACCTGGTCAAAGTGGTGTGGAATTCCTATGCAATGGACCAAGAAATTCACAGTAAAAATGGTTTTGGAGAAAAGCAAAGTCTGTTCCTTAGACAAGTGCATAAAATGTCATCTATACAAACAGAAATATCATGTTTGTTTCCTGCAGCTCATCTAGCATTCACCCTAGAAAATAGGAATGTGTAGAGCTGGTGTCTCCATGTGGAACCAATTAGTGTTTCCCAGCACAAAATTAAATGTTCCCTGATAAAAAATATTCAAAACAGTAAAGTCCGTTGATAATATCCAGAAATCACAAACACAGAATCTGACGCAATATCTCAGATTGAGATAGTCAAAACACAACCGGTTATTTCTGGTTTCATCCAGTCATATCCGGAAAAAGTGGTGTGGAATTCGTATACATTGGACCCAGACAATCACAGTAAAAATGGTTTTGGAGAAAAGCACAGTCTTTTCTTTAGGCAAGTGCATAAAATGTCATCTATACAAACAGAAATATCATGTTTGTTGGCCTCAGTTCCTCTAGCTTTCTCCCTAGAAAATTCAAATGTGTAGAGCTGGTGTCTCCATATGGAACCAATTAGTGATTCCCAGCACAAAATTAATTGTTCCCTGATAAAAAAACATTCAAAACCATAAAGTCCGTCGATAATATCCAGAAAAATACAAACACAGAGGCTGTAGCAATATCTTGGATTGAGTTAGCCAAAACACAACCGGATATTTCTGTTATCATCCAGTCATATCCGGACAAAGTGGTGATGAATTCATATGCAATGGACCGAGAAAATCACAGTAAAAATGGTTTGGGAGAAAAGCAAAGTCTTTTCTTTAGGCAAGTGCATAAAAGGTTATGTGTACAAACAAAAATATCATGATTGTTTGCCGCAGATCCTCTAGCTTTCTCCCTAGAAAATACGAATGTGTGGCGCTGGTGTCTCCATGTGGAACCAATTAGTGTTTCTACGGTACAAAATTAAATGTTCCCTGATAAAAAGATTCAAAACAATAAAGTCCATCCATAATATCCAGAAAACACAAACACAGAGGCTTTCACAATATTTCGGATTGAGTTAGCCAAAACACAACTGGATATTTCTGGTTTCATCTAGTAATATCCGGACAAAGTCCCGTGGAATTCGTATGCAATGGACTGAGCAAATGAGAGTAAAATGGTTTTGGAGAAAAGCAAAGTCTTTTCGTTAGGCAAGTGCATAAAATGTCATCTATACAAACAGAAATATCATGTTTGTTTGTGGCAGTTCCTCTAGCTTCCTCCCTAGAAAATTAGAATGCGTAGAGCTGGTGTCTCCATGTGGAGTCAACTAGTGTTTCCCAGCACAAAATTAAGTGTTCCCTGATAAAAAAACATTCAAAACAATAAAGTCCATTCATAATATCCGGAAAACACAAACACAGAGGCTGTAGCAATATCTGGGATTGAGTTATCCAAAACACAACCGGATATTTCTGTTTTCATTAAGGTATATCCAGTCAAAGTGGTGTGGAATTCATACGCAATGGACCAAGAAAAATCGCAGTAGAAATGGTTTTGGAGAAAAGCAAAGGCTTTTCGTTAGAGAAGTATATAAAATATCATCTATACAAACAGAAATATCATGTTTGTTTGCCGCAGTTCCTCTAGCTTTCTCCCTAGAAAATACGAATGTGCCGAGCTGGTGTCTCCATGTGGCATCAACTAGTGTTTCCCAGCAAAAAATTAAATGTTCCCTGATAAAAAACATTCAAAACAATAAAGTCCGTTGATAATATCCGGAAAAAACAAACACACAGGCAGTAGCAATATCTGGGACTGAGTTAGCCAAAACACAACCGGATATTTCTGCTTTCATCCAGTCATATCTGGTCAAAGTGGTTTGGAATTCCTATGCAATGGACGAGTAAATCCCTGTAAAAATGGTTTTGGAGAAAAGTAAAGTCTTTTCTTTTTGCAAGAGCATAAAATGTGATCTATACAAACAGAAATATCATGTTTGTTTGCCGCGTTCCTGTAGCTTTCTCCCTAGAAAATACGAATGTGCAGAGCTGGTGTCTCCACGTGGAGTGTACTAGTGTTTCTACGGTACAGAATTAAATGTTCCCTCATAAAAAACATTCAAAAGAAAAAGTCCGTTGATAATATCTGGAAAACACAAACACAGAGGCTTTCACAATATTTCGGGTTGAGTTAGCCATAACACAATTGGGTATTTCTGGTTTCATCCGGTCATATCTGGTCAAAGTGGTGTGGAATTCCTATGCAATGGACCAAGAAAATCACAGTAAAAATGGTTTTGGAGAAAAGCAAAGTCTGTTCCTTAGACAAGTGCATAAAATGTCATCTATACAAACAGAAATATCATGTTTGTTTCCTGCAGTTCCTCTAGCATTCACCCTAGAAAATAGGAATGTGTAGAGCTGGTGTCTCCATGTGGAACCAATTAGTGTTTCCCAGCACAAAATTAAATGTTCCCTGATAAAAAATATTCAAAACAGTAAAGTCCGTTGATAATATCCAGAAATCACAAACACAGATCTGACGCAATATCTCAGATTGAGATAGTCAAAACACAACCGGTTATTTCTGGTTTCATCCAGTCATATCCGGAAAAAGTGGTGTGGAATTCGTATACATTGGACCCAGACAATCACAGTAAAAATGGTTTTGGAGAAAAGCACAGTCTTTTCTTTAGGCAAGTGCATAAAATGTCATCTATACAAACAGAAATATCATGTTTGTTGGCCTCAGTTCCTCTAGCTTTCTCCCTAGAAAATTCAAATATGTAGAGCTGGTGTCTCCATATGGAACCAATTAGTGATTCCCAGCACAAAATTAATTGTTCCCTGATAAAAAAACATTCAAAACCATAAAGTCCGTCGATAATATCCAGAAAAATACAAACACAGAGGCTGTAGCAATATCTTGGATTGAGTTAGCCAAAACACAACCGGATATTTCTGTTATCATCCAGTCATATCCGGACAAAGTGGTGATGAATTCATATGCAATGGACCGAGAAAATCACAGTAAAAATGGTTTGGGAGAAAAGCAAAGTCTTTTCTTTAGGCAAGTGCGTAAAAGGTTATGTGTACAAACAAAAATATCATGATTGTTTGCCGCAGATCCTCTAGCTTTCTCCCTAGAAAATACGAATGTGTGGCGCTGGTGTCTCCATGTGGAACCAATTAGTGTTTCTACGGTACAAAATTAAATGTTCCCTGATAAAAAGATTCAAAACAATAAAGTCCATCCATAATATCCAGAAAACACAAACACAGAGGCTTTCACAATATTTCGGATTGAGTTAGCCAAAACACAACTGGATATTTCTGGTTTCATCTAGTAATATCCGGACAAAGTCCCGTGGAATTCGTATGCAATGGACTGAGCAAATGAGAGTAAAATGGTTTTGGAGAAAAGCAAAGTCTTTTCGTTAGGCAAGTGCATAAAATGTCATCTATACAAACAGAAATATCATGTTTGTTTGTGGCAGTTCCTCTAGCTTCCTCCCTAGAAAATTAGAATGCGTAGAGCTGGTGTCTCCATGTGGAGTCAACTAGTGTTTCCCAGCACAAAATTAAGTGTTCCCTGATAAAAAAACATTCAAAACAATAAAGTCCATTCATAATATCCGGAAAACACAAACACAGAGGCTGTAGCAATATCTGGGATTGAGTTATCCAAAACACAACCGGATATTTCTGTTTTCATTAAGGTATATCCAGTCAAAGTGGTGTGGAATTCATACGCAATGGACCAAGAAAAATCGCAGTAGAAATGGTTTTGGAGAAAAGCAAAGGCTTTTCGTTAGAGAAGTATATAAAATATCATCTATACAAACAGAAATATCATGTTTGTTTGCCGCAGTTCCTCTAGCTTTCTCCCTAGAAAATACGAATGTGCAGAGCTGGTGTCTCCATGTGGCATCAACTAGTGTTTCCCAGCAAAAAATTAAATGTTCCCTGATAAAAAACATTCAAAACAATAAAGTCCGTTGATAATATCCGGAAAAAACAAACACACAGGCAGTAGCAATATCTGGGACTGAGTTAGCCAAAACACAACCGGATATTTCTGGTTTCATCCAGTCATATCTGGTCAAAGTGGTTTGGAATTCCTATGCAATGGACCGAGTAAATCCCTGTAAAAATGGTTTTGGAGAAAAGTAAAGTCTTTTCTTTTTGCAAGTGCATAAAATGTGATCCATACAAACAGAAATATCATGTTTGTTTGCCGCGTTCCTGTAGCTTTCTCCCTAGAAAATACGAATGTGCAGAGCTGGTGTCTCCACGTGGAGTCAACTAGTGTTTCTACGGTACAGAATTAAATGTTCCCTCATAAAAAAAACATTCAAAAGAAAAAGTCCGTTGATAATATCTGGAAAACACAAACACAGAGGCTTTCACAATATTTCGGGTTGAGTTAGCCATAACACAATTGGGTATTTCTGGTTTCATCCGGTCATATCTGGTCAAAGTGGTGTGGAATTCCTATGCAAAGGACCAAGAAACTCACAGTAAAAATGGTTTTGGAGAAAAGCAAAGTCTGTTCCTTAGACAATTGCATAAAATGTCATCTATACAAACAGAAATATCATGTTTGTTTCCTGCAGTTCCTCTAGCATTCACCCTAGAAAATAGGAATGTGTAGAGCTGGTGTCTCCATGTGGAACCAATTAGTGTTTCCCAGCACAAAATTAAATGTTCCCTGATAAAAAATATTCAAAACAGTAAAGTCCGTTGATAATATCCAGAAATCACAAACACAGAATCTGACGCAATATCTCAGATTGAGATAGTCAAAACACAACCGGTTATTTCTGGTTTCATCCAGTCATATCCGGAAAAAGTGGTGTGGAATTCGTATACATTGGACCCAGACAATCACAGTAAAAATGGTTTTGGAGAAAAGCACAGTCTTTTCTTTAGGCAAGTGCATAAAATGTCATCTATACAAACAGAAATATCATGTTTGTTTGCGGCAGTTCATCTAGCTCTCTCCCGAGAAAATACGGATGTGTAGAGCGGGAGTCTCCATGTGCAATCAACTAGTGTTTCCCAGCACAAACTTAATTATTTCCTGATAAAAAAAAACATTCAAAAAATAAAGTCTGTCCATAATATCCAGAAACAGAAACACAGAGCCTGTTGCAATATCTGGGAATGAGTTAGCCAAAACACAACCGGATATTTCTGGTTTCATCCAGTCATATCCGGACAAAGTTGTGTTGAAATCGCATGCAATGGACCGAGAAAATCACAGTAAAAATGGTTTTGGAGAAAAGCAAAGTCTTTTCCTTAGGCAAGTGCATAAAATGTCATCTATACAAACAGAAATATCATGTTTGTTGGCCTCAGTTCCTCTAGCTTTCTCCCTAGAAAATTCAAATGTGTAGAGCTGGTGTCTCCATATGGAACCAATTAGTGATTCCCAGCACAAAATTAATTGTTCCCTGATAAAAAACATTCAAAACCATAAAGTCTGTTGGTAATATCCAGAAAAATACAAACACAGAGGCTGTAGCAATATCTCAGATTGAGTTAGCCAAAACACAACCGGATATTTCTGTTATCATCCAGTCATATCCGGACAAAGTGGTGATGAATTCATATGCAATGGACCGAGAAAATCACAGTAAAAATGGTTTGGGAGAAAAGCAAAGTCTTTTCTTTAGGCAAGTGCGTAAAAGGTTATGTGTACAAACAAAAATATCATGATTGTTTGCAGCAGATCCTCTAGCTTTCTCCCTAGAAAATACGAATGTGTGGAGCTGGTGTCTCCATGTGGAACCAATTAGTGTTTCTACGGTACAAAATTAAATGTTCCCTGATAAAAAGATTCAAAACAATAAAGTCCATCCATAATATCCAGAAAACACAAACACAGAGGCTTTCACAATATTTCGGATTGAGTTAGCCAAAACACAACTGGATATTTCTGGTTTCATCTAGTAATATCCGGACAAAGTCCCGTGGAATTCGTATGCAATGGACTGAGCAAATGAGAGTAAAATGGTTTTGGAGAAAAGCAAAGTCTTTTCGTTAGGCAAGTGCATAAAATGTCATCTATACAAACAGAAATATCATGTTTGTTTGTGGCAGTTCCTCTAACTTCCTCCCTAGAAAATTAGAATGCGTAGAGCTGGTGTCTCCATGTGGAGTCAACTAGTGTTTCCCAGCACAAAATTAAGTGTTCCCTGATAAAAAAACATTCAAAACAATAAAGTCCATTCATAACATCCGGAAAACACAAACACAGAGGCTGTAGCAATATCTGGGATTGAGTTATCCAAAACACAACCGGATATTTCTGTTTTCATTAAGGTATATCCAGTCAAAGTGGTGTGGAATTCATACGCAATGGACCAAGAAAAATCGCAGTAGAAATGGTTTTGGAGAAAAGCAAAGGCTTTTCGTTAGAGAAGTATATAAAATATCATCTATACAAACAGAAATATCATGTTTGTTTGCCGCAGTTCCTCTAGCTTTCTCCCTAGAAAATACGAATGTGCAGAGCTGGTGTCTCCATGTGGCATCAACTAGTGTTTCCCAGCAAAAAATTAAATGTTCCCTGATAAAAAACATTCAAAACAATAAAGTCCGTTGATAATATCCGGAAAAAACAAACACACAGGCAGTAGCAATATCTGGGACTGAGTTAGCCAAAACACAACCGGATATTTCTGGTTTCATCCAGTCATATCTGGTCAAAGTGGTTTGGAATTCCTATGCAATGGACCGAGTAAATCCCTGTAAAAATGGTTTTGGAGAAAAGTAAAGTCTTTTCTTTTTGCAAGTGCATAAAATGTGATCTATACAAACAGAAATATGTTTGTTTGCCGCGTTCCTGTAGCTTTCTCTCTAGAAAATACGAATATGCAGAGCTGGTGTCTCCACGTGGAGTCAACTAGTGTTTCTACGGTACAGAATTAAATGTTCCCTCATTAAAAAAAAAACATTCAAAAGAAAAAGTCCGTTGATAATATCCAGAAATCACAAACACAGAATCTGACGCAATATCTCAGATTGAGATAGTCAAAACACAACCGGTTATTTCTGGTTTCATCCAGTCATATCCGGAAAAAGTGGTGTGGAATTCGTATACATTGGACCCAGACAATCACAGTAAAAATGGTTTTGGAGAAAAGCACAGTCTTTTCTTTAGGCAAGTGCATAAATTGTCATCTATACAAACAGAAATATCATGTTTGTTTGCGGCAGTTCATCTAGCTCTCTCCCTAGAAAATACGGATGTGTAGAGTGGGAGTCTCCATGTGCAATCAACTAGTGTTTCCCAGCACAAACTTAATTATTTCCTGATAAAAAAAACATTCAAAAAATAAAGTCTGTCCATAATATCCAGAAACAGAAACACAGAGCCTGTTGCAATATCTGGGAATGAGTTAGCCAAAACACAACCGGATATTTCTGGTTTCATCCAGTCATATCCGGACAAAGTTGTGTTGAAATCGCATGCAATGGACCGAGAAAATCACAGTAAAATGGTTTTGGAGAAAAGCAAAGTCTTTTGCTTAGGCAAGTGCATAAAATGTCATCTATACAAACAGAAATATCATATTTGTTGGCCTCAGTTCCTCTAGCTTTCTCCCTAGAATATTCAAATGTGTAGAGCTGGTGTCTCCATATGGAACCAATTAGTGATTCCCAGCACAAAATTAATTGTTCCCTGATAAAAAACATTCAAAACCATAAAGTCTGTTGATAATATCCAGAAAAATACAAACACAGAGGCTGTAGCAATATCTTGGATTGAGTTAGCCAAAACACAACCGGATATTTCTGTTATCATCCAGTCATATCCGGACAAAGTGGTGATGAATTCATATGCAATGGACCGAGAAAATCACAGTAAAAATGGTTTGGGAGAAAAGCAAAGTCTTTTCTTTAGGCAAGTGCGTAAAAGGTTATGTGTACAAACAAAAATATCATGATTGTTTGCCGCAGATCCTCTAGCTTTCTCCCTAGAAAATACGAATGTGTGGAGCTGGTGTCTCCATGTGGAACCAATTAGTGTTTCTACGGTACAAAATTAAATGTTCCCTGATAAAAAGATTCAAAACAATAAAGTCCATCCATAATATCCAGAAAACACAAACACAGAGGCTTTCACAATATTTCGGATTGAGTTAGCCAAAACACAACTGGATATTTCTGGTTTCATCTAGTAATATCCGGACAAAGTCCCGTGGAATTCGTATGCAATGGACTGAGCAAATGAGAGTAAAATGGTTTTGGAGAAAAGCAAAGTCTATTCGTTAGGCAAGTGCATAAAATGTCATCTATACAAACAGAAATATCATGTTTGTTTGTGGCAGTTCCTCTAGCTTCCTCCCTAGAAAATTAGAATGCGTAGAGCTGGTGTCTCCATGTGGAGTCAACTAGTGTTTCCCAGCACAAAATTAAGTGTTCCCTGATAAAAAAACATTCAAAACAATAAAGTCCATTCATAATATCCGGAAAACACAAACACAGAGGCTGTAGCAATATCTGGGATTGAGTTATCCAAAACACAACCGGATATTTCTGTTTTCATTAAGGTATATCCAGTCAAAGTGGTGTGGAATTCATACGCAATGGACCAAGAAAAATCGCAGTAGAAATGGTTTTGGAGAAAAGCAAAGGCTTTTCGTCAGAGAAGTATATAAAATATCATCTATACAAACAGAAATATCATGTTTGTTTGCCGCAGTTCCTCTAGCTTTCTCCCTAGAAAATACGAATGTGCAGAGCTGGTGTCTCCATGTGGCATCAACTAGTGTTTCCCAGCAAAAAATTAAATGTTCCCTGATAAAAAACATTCAAAACAATAAAGTCCGTTGATAATATCCGGAAAAAACAAACACACAGGCAGTAGCAATATCTGGGACTGAGTTAGCCAAAACACAACCGGATATTTCTGGTTTCATCCAGTCATATCTGGTCAAAGTGGTTTGGAATTCCTATGCAATGGACCGAGTAAATCCCTGTAAAAATGGTTTTGGAGAAAAGTAAAGTCTTTTCTTTTTGCAAGTGCATAAAATGTGATCTATACAAACAGAAATATGTTTGTTTGCCGCGTTCCTGTAGCTTTCTCCCTAGAAAATACGAATGTGCAGAGCTGGTGTCTCCATGTGGCATCAACTAGTGTTTCCCAGCAAAAAATTAAATGTTCCCTGATAAAAAACATTCAAAACAATAAAGTCCGTTGATAATATCCGGAAAAAACAAACACACAGGCAGTAGCAATATCTGTTACTGAGTTAGCCAAAACACAACCGGATATTTCTGGTTTCATCCAGTCATATCTGGTCAAAGTGGTTTGGAATTCCTATGCAATGGACCGAGTAAATCCCTGTAAAAATGGTTTTGGAGAAAAGTAAAGTCTTTTCTTTTTGCAAGTGCATAAAATGTGATCTATACAAACAGAAATATGTTTGTTTGCCGCGTTCCTGTAGCTTTCTCCCTAGAAAATAAGAATATGCAGAGCTGGTGTCTCCACGTGGAGTCAACTAGTGTTTCTACGGTACAGAATTAAATGTTCCCTCATTAAAAAAAATATTCAAAAGAAAAAGTCCGTTGATAATATCCAGAAATCACAAACACAGAATCTGACGCAATATCTCAGATTGAGATAGTCAAAACACAACCGGTTATTTCTGGTTTCATCCAGTCATATCCGGACAAAGTGGTGATGAATTCATATGCAATGGACCGAGAAAATCACAGTAAAAATGGTTTGGGAGAAAAGCAAAGTCTTTTCTTTAGGCAAGTGCGTAAAAGGTTATGTGTACAAACAAAAATATCATGATTGTTTGCCGCAGATCCTCTAGCTTTCTCCCTAGAAAATACGAATGTGTGGAGCTGGTGTCTCCATGTGGAACCAATTAGTGTTTCTACGGTACAAAATTAAATGTTCCCTGATAAAAAGATTCAAAACAATAAAGTCCATCCATAATATCCAGAAAACACAAACACAGAGGCTTTCACAATATTTCGGATTGAGTTAGCCAAAACACAACTGGATATTTCTGGTTTCATCTAGTAATATCCGGACAAAGTCCCATGGAATTCGTATGCAATGGACTGAGCAAATGAGAGTAAAATGGTTTTGGAGAAAAGCAAAGTCTTTTCGTTAGGCAAGTGCATAAAATGTCATCTATACAAACAGAAATATCATGTTTGTTTGTGGCAGTTCCTCTAGCTTCCTCCCTAGAAAATTAGAATGCGTAGAGCTGGTGTCTCCATGTGGAGTCAACTAGTGTTTCCCAGCACAAAATTAAGTGTTCCCTGATAAAAAAAACATTCAAAACAATAAAGTCCATTCATAATATCCGGAAAACACAAACACAGAGGCTGTAGCAATATCTGGGATTGAGTTATCCAAAACACAACCGGATATTTCTGTTTTCATTAAGGTATATCCAGTCAAAGTGGTGTGGAATTCATACGCAATGGACCAAGAAAAATCGCAGTAGAAATGGTTTTGGAGAAAAGCAAAGGCTTTTCGTTAGAGAAGTATATAAAATATCATCTATACAAACAGAAATATCATGTTTGTTTGCCGCAGTTCCTCTAGCTTTCTCCCTAGAAAATACGAATGTGCAGAGCTGGTGTCTCCATGTGGCATCAACTAGTGTTTCCCAGCAAAAAATTAAATGTTCCCTGATAAAAAACATTCAAAACAATAAAGTCCGTTGATAATATCCGGAAAAAACAAACACACAGGCAGTAGCAATATCTGGGACTGAGTTAGCCAAAACACAACCGGATATTTCTGGTTTCATCCAGTCATATCTGGTCAAAGTGGTTTGGAATTCCTATGCAATGGACCGAGTAAATCCCTGTAAAAATGGTTTTGGAGAAAAGTAAAGTCTTTTCTTTTTGCAAGTGCATAAAATGTGATCTATACAAACAGAAATATCATGTTTGTTTGCCGCGTTCCTGTAGCTTTCTCCCTAGAAAATACGAATGTGCAGAGCTGGTGTCTCCACGTGGAGTCAACTAGTGTTTCTACGGTACAGAATTAAATGTTCCCTCATAAAAAAACATTCAAAAGAAAAAGTCCGTTGATAATATCCAGAAATCACAAACACAGAATCTGACGCAATATCTCAGATTGAGATAGTCAAAACACAACCGGTTATTTCTGGTTTCATCCAGTCATATCCGGAAAAAGTGGTGTGGAATTCGTATACATTGGACCCAGACAATCACAGTAAAAATGGTTTTGGAGAAAAGTAAAGTCTTTTCTTTAGGCAAGTGCATAAAATGTCATCTATACAAACAGAAATATCATGTTTGTTTGCGGCAGTTCATCTAGCTCTCTCCCTAGAAAATACAAATGTGTAGAGTGGGAGTCTCCATGTGCAATCAACTAGTGTTTCCCAGCACAAACTTAATTATTTCCTGATAAAAAAAAACATTCAAAAAATAAAGTCTGTCCATAATATCCAGAAACAGAAACACAGAGCCTGTTGCAATATCTGGGAATGAGTTAGCCAAAACACAACCGGATATTTCTGGTTTCATCCAGTCATATCCGGACAAAGTTGTGTTGAAATCGCATGCAATGGACCGAGAAAATCACAGTAAAAATGGTTTTGGAGAAAAGCAAAGTCTGTTCCTTAGACAAGTGCATAAAATGTCATCTATACAAACAGAAATATCATGTTTGTTTCCTGCAGTTCCTCTAGCATTCACCCTAGAAAATAGGAATGTATAGAGCTGGTGTCTCCATGTGGAACCAATTAGTGTTTCCCAGCACAAAATTAAATGTTCCCTGATAAAAAATATTCAAAACAGTAAAGTCCGTTGATAATATCCAGGAATCACAAACACAGAATCTGACGCAATATCTCAGATTGAGATAGTCAAAACACAACCGGTTATTTGTGGTTTCATCCAGTCATATCCGGAAAAAGTGGTGTGGAATTCGTATATATTGAACTCAGACAATCACAGTAAAAATGGTTTTGGAGAAAAGCAAAGTCTTTTCCTTAGGCAAGTGCATAAAATGTCATCTATACAAACAGAAATATCATGTTTGTTTGTGGCAGTTCCTCTAGCTTCCTCCCTAGAAAATTAGAATGCGTAGAGCTGGTGTCTCCATGTGGAGTCAACTAGTGTTTCCCAGCACAAAATTAAGTGTTCCCTGATAAAAAAAAACATTCAAAACAATAAAGTCCATTCATAATATCCGGAAAACACAAACACAGAGGCTGTAGCAATATCTGGGATTGAGTTATCCAAAACACAACCGGATATTTCTGTTTTCATTAAGGTATATCCAGTCAAAGTGGTGTGGAATTCATACGCAATGGACCAAGAAAAATCGCAGTAGAAATGGTTTTGAAGAAAAGCAAAGGCTTTTCGTTAGAGAAGTATATAAATTATCATCTATACAAACAGAAATATCATGTTTGTTTGCCGCAGTTCCTCTAGCTTTCTCCCTAGAAAATACGAATGTGCAGAGCTGGTGTCTCCATGTGGCATCAACTAGTGTTTCCCAGCAAAAAATTAAATGTTCCCTGATAAAAAACATTCAAAACAATAAAGTCCGTTGATAATATCCGGAAAAAACAAACACACAGGCAGTAGCAATATCTGGGACTGAGTTAGCCAAAACACAACCGGATATTTCTGGTTTCATCCAGTCATATCTGGTCAAAGTGGTTTGGAATTCCTATGCAATGGACCGAGTAAATCCCTGTAAAAATGGTTTTGGAGAAAAGTAAAGTCTTTTCTTTTTGCAAGTGCATAAAATGTGATCTATACAAACAGAAATATCATGTTTGTTTGCCGCGTTCCTGTAGCTTTCTCCCTAGAAAATACGAATGTGCAGAGCTGGTGTCTCCACGTGGAGTCAACTAGTGTTTCTACGGTACAGAATTAAATGTTCCCTCATAAAAAAAAATTCAAAAGAAAAAGTCCGTTGATAATATCCAGAAATCACAAACACAGAATCTGACGCAATATCTCAGATTGAGATAGTCAAAACACAACCGGTTATTTCTGGTTTCATCCAGTCATATCCGGAAAAAGTGGTGTGGAATTCGTATACATTGGACCCAGACAATCACAGTAAAAATGGTTTTGGAGAAAAGCACAGTCTTTTCTTTAGGCAAGTGCATAAAATGTCATCTATACAAACAGAAATATCATGTTTGTTTGCGGCAGTTCATCTAGCTCTCTCCCTAGAAAATGCGAATGTGTAGAGTGGGAGTCTCCATGTGCAATCAACTAGTGTTTCCCAGCACAAACTTAATTATTTCCTGATAAAAAAAAATTCAAAAAATAAAGTCTGTCCATAATATCCAGAAACAGAAACACAGAGCCTGTTGCAATATCTGGGAATGAGTTAGCCAAAACACAACCGGATATTTCTGGTTTCATCCAGTCATATCCGGACAAAGTTGTGTTGAAATCGCATGCAATGGACCGAGAAAATCACAGTAAAATGGTTTTGGAGAAAAGCAAAGTCTTTTCCTTAGGCAAGTGCATAAAATGTCATCTATACAAACAGAAATATCATGTTTGTTGGCCTCAGTTCCTCTAGCTTTCTCCCTAGAATATTCAAATGTGTAGAGCTGGTGTCTCCATATGGAACCAATTAGTGATTCCCAGCACAAAATTAATTGTTCCCTGATAAAAAACATTCAAAACCATAAAGTCTGTTGATAATATCCAGAAAAATACAAACGCAGAGGCTGTAGCAATATCTCAGATTGAGTTAGCCAAAACACAACCGGATATTTCTGTTATCATCCAGTCATATCCGGACAAAGTGGTGATGAATTCATATGCAATGGACCGAGAAAATCACAGTAAAAATGGTTTGGGAGAAAAGCAAAGTCTTTTCTTTAGGCAAGTGCGTAAAAGGTTATGTGTACAAACAAAAATATCATGATTGTTTGCCGCAGATCCTCTAGCTTTCTCCCTAGAAAATACGAATGTGTGGAGCTGGTGTCTCCATGTGGAACCAATTAGTGTTTCTACGGTACAAAATTAAATGTTCCCTGATAAAAAGATTCAAAACAATAAAGTCCATCCATAATATCCAGAAAACACAAACACAGAGGCTTTCACGGTATTTCGGATTCAGTTAGCCAAAACACAACTGGATATTTCTGGTTTCATCTAGTAATATCCGGACAAAGTCCCGTGGAATTCGTATGTAATGGACTGAGCAAATGAGAGTAAAATGGTTTTGGAGAAAAGCAAAGTCTTTTCGTTAGGCAAGTGCATAAAATGTCATCTATACAAACAGAAATATCATGTTTGTTTGTGGCAGTTCCTCTAGCTTCCTCCCTAGAAAATTAGAATGCGTAGAGCTGGTGTCTCCATGTGGAGTCAACTAGTGTTTCCCAGCACAAAATTAAGTGTTCCCTGATAAAAAAACATTCAAAACAATAAAGTCCATTCATAATATCCGGAAAACACAAACACAGAGGCTGTAGCAATATCTGGGATTGAGTTATCCAAAACACAACCGGATATTTCTGTTTTCATTAAGGTATATCCAGTCAAAGTGGTGTGGAATTCATACGCAATGGACCAAGAAAAATCGCAGTAGAAATGGTTTTGGAGAAAAGCAAAGGCCTTTCGTTAGAGAAGTATATAAAATATCATCTATACAGACAGAAATATCATGTTTGTTTGCCGCAGTTCCTCTAGCTTTCTCCCTAGAAAATACGAATGTGCAGAGCTGGTGTCTCCATGTGGCATCAACTAGTGTTTCCCAGCAAAAAATTAAATGTTCCCTGATAAAAAACATTGAAAACAATAAAGTCCGTTGATAATATCCGGAAAAAACAAACACACAGGCAGTAGCAATATCTGGGACTGAGTTAGCCAAAACACAACCGGATATTTCTGGTTTCATCCAGTCATATCTGGTCAAAGTGGTTTGGAATTCCTATGCAATGGACCGAGTAAATCCCTGTAAAAATGGTTTTGGAGAAAAGTAAAGTCTTTTCTTTTTGCAAGTGCATAAAATGTGATCTATACAAACAGAAATATGTTTGTTTGCCGCGTTCCTGTAGCTTTCTCCCTAGAAAATACGAATGTGCAGAGCTGGTGTCTCCACGTGGAGTCAACTAGTGTTTCTACGGTACAGAATTAAATGTTCCCTCATAAAAAAAAACATTCAAAAGAAAAAGTCCGTTGATAATATCTGGAAAACACAAACACAGAGGCTTTCACAATATTTAGGGTTGAGTTGGCCATAACACAATTGGGTATTTCGGGTTTCATCCGTTCATACCTGGTCAAAGTGGTGTGGAATTCCTATGCAATGGACCAAGAAAATCACAGTAAAAATGGTTTTGGAGAAAAGCAAAGTCTGTTCCTTAGACAAGTGCATAAAATGTCATCTATACAAACAGAAATATCATGTTTGTTTCCTGCAGTTCCTCTAGCATTCACCTTATAAAATTGGAATGTGTAGAGCTGGTGTCTCCATGTGGAACCAATTAGTGTTTCCCAGCACAAAATTAAATGTTCCCTGATAAAAAATATTCAAAACAGTAAAGTCCGTTGATAATATCCAGAAATCACAAACACAGAATCTGACGCAATATCTCAGATTGAGATAGTCAAAACACAACCGGTTATTTCTGGTTTCATCCAGTCATATCCGGAAAAAGTGGTGTGGAATTCGTATACATTGGACCCAGACAATCACAGTAAAAATGGTTTTGGAGAAAAGCACAGTCTTTTCTTTAGGCAAGTGCATAAAATGTCATCTATACAAACAGAAATATCATGTTTGTTTGCGGCAGTTCATCTAGCTCTCTCCCTAGAAAATACGGATGTGTAGAGCGGGAGTCTCCATGTGCAATCTACTAGTGTTTCCCAGCACAAACTTAATTATTTCCTGATTAAAAAAAACATTCAAAAAATAAAGTCTGTCCATAATATCCAGAAACAGAAAAACAGAGCCTGTTGCAATATCTGGGAATGAGTTAGCCAAAACACAACCGGATATTTCTGGTTTCATCCAGTCATATCCGGACAAAGTTGTGTTGAAATCGCATGCAATGGACCGAGAAAATCACAGTAAAAATGGTTTTGGAGAAAAGCAAAGTCTTTTCCTTAGGCAAGTGCATAAAATGTCATCTATACAAACAGAAATATCATATTTGTTGGCCTCAGTTCCTCTAGCTTTCTCCCATGAAAATTCAAATGTGTAGAGCTGGTGTCTCCATATGGAACCAATTAGTGATTCCCAGCACAAAATTAATTGTTCCCTGATAAAAAACATTCAAAACCATAAAGTCTGTTGATAATATCCAGAAAAATACAAACACAGAGGCTGTAGCAATATCTTGGATTGAGTTAGCCAAAACACAACCGGATATTTCTGTTATCATCCAGTCATATCCGGACAAAGTGGTGATGAATTCATATGCAATGGACCGAGAAAATCACAGTAAAAATGGTTTGGGAGAAAAGCAAAGTCTTTTCTTTAGGCAAGTGCATAAAAGGTTATGTGTACAAACAAAAATATCATGATTGTTTGCCGCAGATCCTCTAGCTTTCTCCCTAGAAAATACGAATGTGTGGAGCTGGTGTCTCCATGTGGAACCAATTAGTGTTTCTACGGTACAAAATTAAATGTTCCCTGATAAAAAGATTCAAAACAATAAAGTCCATCCATAATATCCGGAAAACACAAACACAGAGGCTTTCACAATATTTCGGATTGAGTTAGCCAAAACACAACTGGATATTTCTGGTTTCATCTAGTAATATCCGGACAAAGTCCCGTGGAATTCGTATGCAATGGACTGAGCAAATGAGAGTAAAATGGTTTTGGAGAAAAGCAAAGTCTTTTCGTTAGGCAAGTAAATAAAATGTCATCTATACAAACAGAAATATCATGTTTGTTTGTGGCAGTTCCTCTAGCTTCCTCCCTAGAAAATTAGAATGCGTAGAGCTGGTGTCTCCATGTGGAGTCAACTAGTGTTTCCCAGCACAAAATTAAGTGTTCCCTGATAAAAAAAACATTCAAAACAATAAAGTCCATTCATAATATCCGGAAAACACAAACACAGAGGCTGTAGCAATATCTGGGATTGAGTTATCCAAAACACAACCGGATATTTCTGTTTTCATTAAGGTATATCCAGTCAAAGTGGTGTGGAATTCCTATGCAATGGACCAAGAAAAATCGCAGTAGAAATGGTTTTGGAGAAAAGCAAAGGCTTTTCGTTAGAGAAGTATATAAAATATCATCTATACAAACAGAAATATCATGTTTGTTTGCCGCAGTTCCTCTAGCTTTCTCCCTAGAAAATACGAATGTGCAGAGCTGGTGTCTCCATGTGGCATCAACTAGTGTTTCCCAGCAAAAAATTAAATGTTCCCTGATAAAAAACATTCAAAACAATAAAGTCCGTTGATAATATCCGGAAAAAACAAACACACAGGCAGTAGCAATATCTGGGACTGAGTTAGCCAAAACACAACCGGATATCCAGTCAAAACAGTAAAGTCCGTTGATAATATCCAGAAATCACAAACACAGAATCTGACGCAATATCTCAGATTGAGATATTCAAAACACAACCGGTTATTTCTGGTTTCATCCAGTCATATCCGGAAAAAGTGGTGTGGAATTCGTATACATTGGACCCAGACAATCACAGTAAAAATGGTTTTGGAGAAAAGCACAGTCTTTTCTTTAGGCAAGTGCATAAAATGTCATCTATACAAACAGAAATATCATGTTTGTTTGCGGCAGTTCATCTAGCTCTCTCCCTAGAAAATACGAATGTGTAGAGCGGGAGTCTCCATGTGCAATCAACTAGTGTTTCCCAGCACAAACTTAATTATTTCCTGATTAAAAAAAAAAACATTCAAAAAATAAAGTCTGTCCATAATATCCAGAAACAGAAACACAGAGCCTGTTGCAATATCTGGGAATGAGTTAGCCAAAACACAACCGGATATATCTGGTTTCATCCAGTCATATCCGGACAAAGTTGTGTTGAAATCGCATGCAATGGACCGAGAAAATCACAGTAAAAATGGTTTTGGAGAAAAGCAATGTCTGTTCCTTAGACAAGTGCATAAAATGTCATCTATACAAACAGAAATATCATGTTTGTTTCCTGCAGTTCCTCTAGCATTCACCCTAGAAAATAGGAATGTGTAGAGCTGGTGTCTCCATGTGGAACCAATTAGTGTTTCCCAGCACAAAATTAAATGTTCCCTGATAAAAAATATTCAAAACAGTAAAGTCCGTTGATAATATCCAGAAATCACAAACACAGAATCTGACGCAATATCTCAGATTGAGATAGTCAAAACACAACCGGTTATTTCTGCTTTCATCCAGTCATATCCGGACAAAGTTGTGTTGAAATCGCATGCAATGGACCGAGAAAATCACAGTAAAAATTGTTTTGGAGAAAAGCAAAGTCTTTTCCTTAGGCAAGTGCATAAAATGTCATCTATACAAACAGAAATATCATATTTGTTGGCCTCAGTTCCTCTAGCTTTCTCCCTGGAAAATTCAAATGTGTAGAGCTGGTGTCTCCATATCGAACCAATTAGTGATTCCCAGCACAAAATTAATTGTTCCCTGATAAAAAACATTCAAAACCATAAAGTCTGTTGATAATATCCAGAAAAATACAAACACAGAGGCTGTAGCAATATCTTGGATTGAGTTAGCCAAAACACAACCGGATATTTCTGTTATCATCCAGTCATATCCGGACAAAGTGGTGATGAATTCATATGCAATGGACCGAGAAAATCACAGTAAAAATGGTTTGGGAGAAAAGCAAAGTCTTTTCTTTAGGCAAGTGCATAAAAGGTTATGTGTACAAACAAAAATATCATGATTGTTTGCCGCAGATCCTCTAGCTTTCTCCCTAGAAAATACGAATGTGTGGAGCTGGTGTCTCCATGTGGAACCAATTAGTGTTTCTACGGTACAAAATTAAATGTTCCCTGATAAAAAGATTCAAAACAATAAAGTCCATCCATAATATCCGGAAAACACAAACACAGAGGCTTTCACGGTATTTTGGATTGAGTTAGCCAAAACACAACTGGATATTTCTGGTTTCATCTAGTAATATCCGGACAAAGTCCCGTGGAATTCGTATGCAATGGACTGAGCAAATGAGAGTAAAATGGTTTTGGAGAAAAGCAAAGTCTTTTCGTTAGGCAAGTAAATAAAATGTCATCTATACAAACAGAAATATCATGTTTGTTTGTGGCAGTTCCTCTAGCTTCCTCCCTAGAAAATTAGAATGCGTAGAGCTGGTGTCTCCATGTGGAGTCAACTAGTGTTTCCCAGCACAAAATTAAGTGTTCCCTGATAAAAAAACATTCAAAACAATAAAGTCCATTCATAATATCCGGAAAACACAAACACAGAGGCTGTAGCAATATCTGGGATTGAGTTATCCAAAACACAACCGGATATTTCTGTTTTCATTAAGGTATATCCAGTCAAAGTGGTGTGGAATTCCTATGCAATGGACCAAGAAAAATCGCAGTAGAAATGGTTTTGGAGAAAAGCAAAGGCTTTTCGTTAGAGAAGTATATAAAATATCATCTATACAAACAGAAATATCATGTTTGTTTGCCGCAGTTCCTCTAGCTTTCTCCCTAGAAAATACGAATGTGCAGAGCTGGTGTCTCCATGTGGCATCAACTAGTGTTTCCCAGCAAAAAATTAAATGTTCCCTGATAAAAAACATTCAAAACAATAAAGTCCGTTGATAATATCCGGAAAAAACAAACACACAGGCAGTAGCAATATCTGGGACTGAGTTAGCCAAAACACAACCGGATATCCAGTCAAAACAGTAAAGTCCGTTGATAATATCCAGAAATCACAAACACAGAATCTGACGCAATATCTCAGATTGAGATAGTCAAAACACAACCGGTTATTTCTGGTTTCATCCAGTCATATCCGGAAAAAGTGGTGTGGAATTCGTATACATTGGACCCAGACAATCACAGTAAAAATGGTTTTGGAGAAAAGCACAGTCTTTTCTTTAGGCAAGTGCATAAAATGTCATCTATACAAACAGAAATATCATGTTTGTTTGCGGCAGTTCATCTAGCTCTCTCCCTAGAAAATACGAATGTGTAGAGCGGGAGTCTCCATGTGCAATCAACTAGTGTTTCCCAGCACAAACTTAATTATTTCCTGATTAAAAAAAAAACATTCAAAAAATAAAGTCTGTCCATAATATCCAGAAACAGAAACACAGAGCCTGTTGCAATATCTGGGAATGAGTTAGCCAAAACACAACCGGATATATCTGGTTTCATCCAGTCATATCCGGACAAAGTTGTGTTGAAATCGCATGCAATGGACCGAGAAAATCACAGTAAAAATGGTTTTGGAGAAAAGCAAAGTCTGTTCCTTAGACAAGTGCATAAAATGTCATCTATACAAACAGAAATATCATGTTTGTTTCCTGCAGTTCCTCTAGCATTCACCCTAGAAAATAGGAATGTGTAGAGCTGGTGTCTCCATGTGGAACCAATTAGTGTTTCCCAGCACAAAATTAAATGTTCCCTGATAAAAAATATTCAAAACAGTAAAGTCCGTTGATAATATCCAGAAATCACAAACACAGAATCTGACGCAATATCTCAGATTGAGATAGTCAAAACACAACCGGTTATTTCTGCTTTCATCCAGTCATATCCGGACAAAGTGGTGTGGAATTCGTATACATTGAACCCAGACAATCACATTAAAAATGGTTTTGGAGAAAAGCAAAGTCTTTTCCTTAGGCAAGTGCATAAAATGTCATCTATACAAACAGAAATATCATATTTGTTGGCCTCATGTCCTCTAGCTTTCTCCCTAGAAAATTCAAATGTGTAGAGCTGGTGTCTCCATATCGAACCAATTAGTGATTCCCAGCACAAAATTAATTGTTCCCTGATAAAAAACATTCAAAACCATAAAGTCTGTTGATAATATCCAGAAAAATACAAACACAGAGTCTGTAGCAATATCTTGGATTGAGTTAGCCAAAACACAACCGGATATTTCTGTTATCATCCAGTCATATCCGGACAAAGTGGTGATGAATTCATATGCAATGGACCGAGAAAATCACAGTAAAAATGGTTTGGGAGAAAAGCAAAGTCTTTTCTTTAGGCAAGTGCATAAAAGGTTATGTGTACAAACAAAAATATCATGATTGTTTGCCGCAGATCCTCTAGCTTTCTCCCTAGAAAATACGAATGTGTGGAGCTGGTGTCTCCATGTGGAACCAATTAGTGTTTCTTCGGTACAAAATTAAATGTTCCCTGATAAAAAGATTCAAAACAATAAAGTCCATCCATAATATCCAGAAAACACAAACACAGAGGCTTTCACAATATTTCGGATTGAGCTAGCCAAAACACAACTGGATATTTCTGGTTTCATCTAGTAATATCCGGACAAAGTCCCGTGGAATTCGTATGCAATGGACGGAGCAAATGAGAGTAAAATGGTTTTGGAGAAAAGCAAAGTCTTTTCGTTAGGCAAGTGCATAAAATGTCATCTATACAAACAGAAATATCATGTTTGTTTGTGGCAGTTCCTCTAGCTTCCTCCCTAGAAAATTAGAATGCGTAGAGCTGGTGTCTCCATGTGGAGTCAACTAGTGTTTCCCAGCACAAAATTAAGTGTTCCCTGATAAAAAAACATTCAAAACAATAAAGTCCATTCATAATATCCGGAAAACACAAACACAGAGGCTGTAGCAATATCTGGGATTGAGTTATCCAAAACACAACCGGATATTTCTGTTTTCATTAAGGTATATCCAGTCAAAGTGGTGTGGAATTCCTATGCAATGGACCAAGAAAAATCGCAGTAGAAATGGTTTTGGAGAAAAGCAAAGGCTTTTCGTTAGAGAAGTATATAAAATATCATCTATACAAACAGAAATATCATGTTTGTTTGCCGCAGTTCCTCTAGCTTTCTCCCTAGAAAATACGAATGTGCACAGCTGGTGTCTCCATGTGGCATCAACTAGTGTTTCCCAGCAAAAAATTAAATGTTCCCTGAAAAAACATTCAAAACAATAAAGTCCGTTGATAATATCCGGAAAAAACAAACACACAGGCAGTAGCAATATCTGGGACTGAGTTAGCCAAAACACAACCGGATATTTCTGGTTTCATCCAGTCATATCTGGTCAAAGTGGTTTGGAATTCCTATGCAATGGACCGAGTAAATCCCTGTAAAAATGGTTTTGGAGAAAAGTAAAGTCTTTTCTTTTTGCAAGTGCATAAAATGTGATCTATACAAACAGAAATATCATGTTTGTTTGCCGCGTTCCTGTAGCTTTCTCCCTAGAAAATAAGAATGTGCAGAGCTGGTGTCTCCACGTGGAGTCAACTAGTGTTTCTACGGTACAGAATTAAATGTTCCCTCATAAAAAAAAAAAAACATTCAAAAGAAAAAGTCCGTTGATTATATCTGGAAAACACAAACACAGAGGCTTTCACAATATTTCGGGTTGAGTTAGCCATAACACAATTGGGTATTTCTGGTTTCATCCGGTCATATCTGGTCAAAGTGGTGTGGAATTCCTATGCAATGGACCAAGAAAATCACAGTAAAAATGGTTTTGGAGAAAAGCAAAGTCTGTTCCTTAGACAAGTGCATAAAATGTCATCTATACAAACAGAAATATCATGTTTGTTTCCTGCAATTCCTCTAGCATTCACCCTAGAAAATAGGAATGTGTAGAGCTGGTGTCTCCATGTGGAACCAATTAGTGTTTCCTAGCACAAAATTAAATGTTCCCTGATAAAAAATATTCAAAACAGTAAAGTCCGTTGATAATATCCAGAAATCACAAACACAGAATCTGACGCAATATCTCAGATTGAGATAGTCAAAACACAACCGGTTATTTCTGGTTTCATCCAGTCATATCCAGAAAAAGTGGTGTGGAATTCGTATACATTGGACCCAGACAATCACAGTAAAAATGGTTTTGGAGAAAAGCACAGTCTTTTCTTTAGGCAAGTGCATAAAATGTCATCTATACAAACAGAAATATCATGTTTGTTTGCGGCAGTTCATCTAGCTCTCTCCCTAGAAAATACGGATGTGTAGAGCGGGAGTCTCCATGTGCAATCAACTAGTGTTTCCCAGCACAAACTTAATTATTTCCTGATTAAAAAAAAAACATTCAAAAAATAAAGTCTGTCCATAATATCCAGAAACAGAAACACAGAGCCTGTTGCAATATCTGGGAATGAGTTAGCCAAAACACAACCGGATATTTCTGGTTTCATCCAGTCATATCCGGACAAAGTTGTGTTGAAATCGCATGCAATGGACCGAGAAAATCACAGTAAAAATGGTTTTGGAGAAAAGCAAAGTCTTTTCCTTAGGCAAGTGCATAAAATGTCATCTATACAAACAGAAATATCATGTTTGTTGGCCTCAGTTCCTCTAGCTTTCTCCCTAGAAAATTCAAATGTGTAGAGCTGGTGTCTCCATATGGAACCAATTAGTGATTCCCAGCACAAAATTAATTGTTCCCTGATAAAAAACATTCAAAACCATAAAGTCTGTTGATAATATCCAGAAAAATACAAACACAGAGGCTGTAGCAATATCTTGGATTGAGTTAGCCAAAACACAACCGGATATTTCTGTTATCATCCAGTCATATCCGGACAAAGTGGTGATGAATTCATATGCAATGGACTGAGAAAATCACAGCAAAAATGGTTTGGGAGAAAAGCAAAGTCTTTTCTTTAGGCAAGTGCGTAAAAGGTTATGTGTACAAACAAAAATATCATGATTGTTTGCCGCAGATCCTCTAGCTTTCTCCCTAGAAAATACGAATGTGTGGAGCTGGTGTCTCCATGTGGAACCAATTAGTGTTTCTACGGTACAAAATTAAATGTTCCCTGATAAAAAGATTCAAAACAATAAAGTCCATCCATAATATCCAGAAAACACAAACACAGAGGCTTTCATGGTATTTCGGATTCAGTTAGCCAAAACACAACTGGATATTTCTGGTTTCATCTAGTAATATCCGGACAAAGTCCCGTGGAATTCATATGCAATGGACTGAGAAAATCACAGCAAAAATGGTTTGGGAGAAAAGCAAAGTCTTTTCTTTAGACAAGTGCATAAAATGTCATCTATACAAACAGAAATATCATGTTTGTTTCCTGCAGTTCCTCTAGCATTCACCCTAGAAAATAGGAATGTGTAGAGCTGCTGTCTCCATGTGGAACCAATTAGTGTTTCCCAGCACAAAATTAAATGTTCCCTGATAAAAAAACATTCAAAACCATAAAGTCCATCCATAATATCCAGAAAACACAAGCACAGAGGCTTTCACAATATTTCGGATTGAGTTAGCCAAAACACAACTGGATATGTCTGGTTTCATCCAGTCATATCTGGACAAACTGGTGTGGAATTCGTATGCAATGGACTGAGAATATCAGAATGAAAATGGTTTTGGGGAAAAGCAAAGTCTTGTCGTTAGGCAAGTGCATAAAATGTCATCTATACAAACAGAAATATCATGTTTGTTTGCCGCAGTTCCTCTAGCTTCCTCCCTAGAACATACGAATGTGTAGAGCTGGTGTCTCCATGTGGAACCAATTAGTGTTTCCCAGCACAAAATTAAATGTTCCCTGAAAAAAACTTTCAAAACAATAAAATCCATCGATAATATCCTGAAAACACAAACACAGAGGCTTACACAATATTTCACATTGACTTAGCCCAAACACAACCGGATATTTCTGGTTTCATCCAGTCATTTCCGGAAAAAGTTGGGTGGAATTCATATGCAATGGACTGTGAAAATCACACTAAAAATGGTTTTGGAGAAAAGCAAAGTCTTTTCCTTAGGCAAGTGCATAAAAGGTCATCTGTACAAACAGAAATATCATGTTTGTTTCCCACAGTTCCTCTAGCATTCTCCCTAGAAAATACGAATGTGTAGAGTTAGAGTCTCCTTGTGGAACCAATTATTGTTTCCCAGCACAAAATTAAATGTTCCCTGACATAAATATTCAAAATAATAAAGTCCCTGGATAATATCCGGAAAACAGAAACAGAGAGCCTTTAGCAATATCTGGGATTGAGTTAGCCAAAATAGAACCGGATATTTCTGGATTCATCCAGTCATATCCTGACAAATGGTGTGGAATTCTTATGCAATGGACCGAGAAAATCACAGTAAAAATGGCTTTGGAGAAAAGCAAAGTCTTTTCGTTAGGCAAGTGCATAAAATGTCATCTATACAAACAGAAATATCATGTTTGTTTGCCACAGTTCCTCTAGCTTTCTCCCTAGAAAATACGGATGTGTAGAGCTGGTGTCTCCATGTGGAACCAATTAGTGTTTCTACGGTACAAAATTAAATTTCCCTGATAAAAAGATTCAAAACAATAAAGTCCATCCATAATATCCAGAAAACACAAACACAGAGGCTTTCACAATATTTCGGATTGAGTTAGCCAAAACACAACTGGATATTTCTGGTTTCATCTAGTAATATCCGGACAAAGTCCCGTGGAATTCGTATGCAATGGACTGAGCAAATGAGAGTAAAATGTTTTTGGAGAAAAGCAAAGTCTTTTCCTTAGGCAAGTGCATAAAATGTCATCTATACAAACAGAAATATCATGTTGTTTGTGGCAGTTCCTCTAGCTTCCTCCCTAGAAAATTAGAATGTGTAGAGCGGGAGTCTCCATGTGCAATCAACTAGTGTTTCCCAGCACAAACTTAATTATTTCCTGATTAAAAAAAACATTCAAAAAATAAAGTCTGTCCATAATATCCAGAAACAGAAACACAGAGCCTGTTGCAATATCTGGGAATGAGTTTGCCAAAACACAACCGGATATTTCTGTTTTCATCCAGTCATATCCGGACAAAGTTGTGTTGAAATCGCATGCAATGGACCGAGAAAATCACAGTAAAAATGGTTTTGGAGAAAAGCAAAGTCTGTTCCTTAGACAAGTGCATAAAATGTCATCTATACAAACAGAAATATCATGTTTGTTTCCTGCAGTTCCTCTAGCATTCTCCCTAGAAAATAGGAATGTGTAGAGCTGGTGTCTCCATGTGGAACCAATTAGTGTTTCCCAGCACAAAATTAAATATTCCCTGATAAAAATATTCAAAACAGTAAAGTCCATTGATAATATCCAGAAATCACAAACACAGAATCTGACGCAATATCTCAGATTGAGATAGTCAAAACACAACCGGTTATTTCTGGTTTCATCCAGTCATATCCGGAAAAAGTGGTGTGGAATTCGTATACATTGGACCCAGACAATCACAGTAAAAATGGTTTTGGAGAAAAGCACAGTCTTTTCTTTAGGCAAGTGCATAAAATGTCATCTATACAAACAGAAATATCATGTTTGTTTGCGGCAGTTCATCTAGCTCTCTCCCTAGAAAATACGAATGTGTAGAGCGGGAGTCTCCATGTGCAATCAACTAGTGTTTCCCAGCACAAACTTAATTATTTCCTGATTAAAAAAAACATTCAAAAAATAAAGTCTGTCCATAATATCCAGAAACAGAAACACAGAGCCTGTTGCAATATCTGGGAATGAGTTAGCCAAAACACAACCGGATATTTCTGGTTTCATCCAGTCATATCCGGGCAAAGTTGTGTTGAAATCGCATGCAATGGACCGAGAAAATCACAGTAAAAATGGTTTTGGAGAAAAGCAAAGTCTGTTCCTTAGACAAGTGCATAAAATGTCATCTATACAAACAGAAATATCATGTTTGTTTCCTGCAGTTCCTCTAGCATTCACCCTAGAAAATAGGAATGTGTAGAGCTGGTGTCTCCATGTGGAACCAATTAGTGTTTCCCAGCACAAAATTAAATGTTCCCTGATAAAAAATATTCAAAACAGTAAAGTCCGTTGATAATATCCAGAAATCACAAACACAGAATCTGACGCAATATCTCAGATTGAGATAGTCAAAACACAACCGGTTATTTCTGGTTTCATCCAGTCATATCCGGAAAAAGTGGTGTGGAATTCGTATACATTGGACCCAGACAATCACAGTAAAAATGGTTTTGGAGAAAAGCACAGTCTTTTCTTTAGGCAAGTGCATAAAATGTCATCTATACAAACAGAAATATCATGTTTGTTTGCGGCAGTTCATCTAGCTCTCTCCCTAGAAAATACGGATGTGTAGAGCGGGAGTCTCCATGTGCAATCAACTAGTGTTTCCCAGCACAAACTTAATTATTTCCTGATTAAAAAAAAACATTCAAAAAATAAAGTCTGTCCATAATATCCAGAAACAGAAACACAGAGCCTGTTGCAATATCTGGGAATGAGTTAGCCAAAACACAACCGGATATTTCTGGTTTCATCCAGTCATATCCGGACAAAGTTGTGTTGAAATCGCATGCAATGGACCGAGAAAATCACAGTAAAAATGGTTTTGGAGAAAAGCAAAGTCTTTTCCTTAGGCAAGTGCATAAAATGTCATCTATACAAACAGAAATATCATATTTGTTTCCTGCAGTTCCTCTAGCATTCACCCTAGAAAATAGGAATGTGTAGAGCTGGTGTCTCCATGTGGAACCAATTGTTGTTTCACAGCACAAAATTAAATGTTCCATGATAAAAAACATTCAAAACCATAAAGTCCATCCATAATATCCAGAAAACACAAGCACAGAGGCTTTCACAATATTTCGGATTGAGTTAGCCAAAACACAACTGGATATGTCTGGTTTCATCCAGTCATATCTGGACAAACTGGTGTGGAATTCGTATGCAATGGACTGAGAATATCAGAGTGAAAATGGTTTTGGGGAAAAGCAAAGTCTTGTCGTTAGGCAAGTGCATAAAATGTCATCTATACAAACAGAAATATCATGTTTGTTTGCCGCAGTTCCTCTAGCTTCCTCCCTAGAACATACGAATGTGTAGAGCTGGTGTCTCCATGTGGAACCAATTAGTGTTTCCCAGCACAAAATTAAATGTTCCCTGATAAAAGCATTCAAAACAATAAAGTCTGTTGATAATATCCTGAAAACACAAACACAGAGGCTTACACAATATTTCACATTGACTTAGCCCAAACACAACCGGATATTTCTGGTTTCATCCAGTCATTTCCGGAAAAAGTTGGGTGGAATTCGTATGCTATGGACTGTGAAAATCACACTAAAAATGGTTTTGGAGAAAAGCAAAGTCTTTTCCTTAGGCAAGTGCATAAAAGGTCATCTGTACAAACAGAAATATCATGTTTGTTTCCCACAGTTCCTCTAGCATTCTCCCTAGAAAATACGAATGTGTAGAGCTAGAGTCTCCTTGTGGAACCAATTATTGTTTCCCAGCACAAAATTAAATGTTCCCTGACATAAATATTCAAAATAATAAAGTCCCTGGATAATATCCGGAAAACAGAAACAGAGAGCCTTTAGCAATATCTGGGATTGAGTTAGCCAAAATAGAACCGGATATTTCTGGATTCATCCAGTCATATCCTGACAAATGGTGTGGAATTCTTATGCAATGGACCAAGAAATACACAGTAAAAATGGCTTTGGAGAAAAGCAAAGTCTTTTCGTTAGGCAAGTGCATAAAATGTCATCTATACAAACAGAAATATCATGTTTGTTTGCCACAGTTCCTCTAGCTTTCTCCCTAGAAAATACGGATGTGTAGAGCTGGTGTCTCCATGTGGAACCAATTAGTGTTTCTACGGTACAAAATTAAATTTCCCTGATAAAAAGATTCAAAACAATAAAGTCCATCCATAATATCCAGAAAACACAAACACAGAGGCTTACACAATATTTCACATTGAGTTAGCCAAAAAACAAGTGGATATTTCTGGTTCTATCCAGTCATATCCTGACAAAGTGGCGCAGAATTCGTATGCAATGGACGGAGCAAATGAGAGTAAAATTTTTTTGGAGAAAAGCAAAGTCTTTTCCTTAGGCAAGTGCATAAAATGTCATCTATACAAACAGAAATATCATGTTGTTTGTGGCAGTTCCTCTAGCTTCCTCCCTAGAAAATTAGAATGTGTAGAGCTGGTGTATCCATGTGGAGTCAACTAGTGTTTCCCAGCACAAAATTAAATGTTCCCTGATAAAAAAAAAATTCAAAGCAATAAAGTCCATCCATAATATCCGGAAAACACAAATACAGAGGCTGTAGCAATACCTGGGATTGAGTTAGCAAAAACACACCGTATATTTCTGTTTTCATTAAGGTATATCCAGTCAAAGTGGTGTGGAATTCATACGCAATGGACCAAGAAAAATCGCAGTAGAGATGGTTTTGGAGAAAAGCAAAGTCTTTTCGTTAGGCAAGTGCATAAAATGTCATCTATACAAACAGAAATATCATGTTTGTTTGCCGCAGTTCCTGTAGCTTTCTCCCTAGAAAATACCAACATGTAGAACTGGTGTCTCCATGTGGAACCAATTAGCGTTTCCCAGCACAAAATTAAATGTTCCCTGATAAAAAATATTCAAAATACTAAAGTCAGTTGATAATATCCAGAAATCACAAACACAGAATCTGACGCAATATCTCAGATTGAGATAGTCAAAACACAACCGGTTATTTGTGGTTTCATCCAGTCATATCCGGAAAAAGTGGTGTGCAATTCGTATACATTGGACCCAGACAATCACAGTAAAAATGGTTTTGGAGAAAAGCAAAGTCTTTTCTTTAGGCAAGTGCATAAAATGTCATCTATACAAACAGAAATATCATGTTTGTTTGCCTCAGTTCCTCTAGCTTTCTCCCTAGAAAATACAAATGTGTAGAGCTGGTGTCTCCATGTGGAGTCAACTAGTGTTTCCCAGCACAAAATTAAATGTTCCCTGATAAAAAAAAACATTCAAAACAATAAAGTCCATCCATAATATCCGGAAAACACAAATACAGAGGCTGTAGCAATACCTGGGAATGAGTTAGCCAAAACACACCGTATATTTCTGTTTCATTAAGGTATATCCAGTCAAAGTGGTGTGGAATTCATACGCAATGGACCAAGAAAAATTGCAGGAGAAATGGTTTTGGAGAAAAGGAAAGTGTTTTCATTAGGGATGTATATAAATTATCATCTATACAAGCAGAAATATCATGTTTGTTTGCCACATTTCCTCTAGCTTTCTCCCTAGAAAATACGAATGTGTATAGCTGGTGTCTCCATGTGGCATCAACTAGTGTTTCCCAGCAAAAAAATTAAATGTTCCCTGAAAATAAACATTCAAAACAATAAAGTCCGTTATTAATATCCGGAAAAAACAAACACAGAGGCAGTAGCAATACCTGGGACTGAGTTAGCCAAAAGACAACCGGATATTTCTGGTTTCATCCAGTCATATTCTGACAAATGGTGTGGAATTCTTATGCAATGAACCGAGAAAATCACAGTAAAAATGAATTTGGAGAAAAACAAAGTCTTTTCTTCAGGCAAGTGCATAAAATGTTATCTATACAAACAGAAGTATCATGTTTGTTTGCCGCAGTTCCTCTAGCTTTCTCCCTAGAAAATACGAATGTGTATAGCTGGTGTCTCCATGTGGAACCAATTAGTGTTTCCACGGTACAAAATTAAATGTTCCCTGATAAAAAAATTCAAAACAATAAAGTCCGTTCATAATATCCTGAAAACACAAACACAGAGGCTTTCACAATATTTCAGATCGAGTTAGCCAAAACATAACTGGATATTTCTGGTTTCGTCCAGTCATATCTGTATAAAGTGGTGTGGAATTCGTATGAAATGGACTGAGCAAATCAGAGTAAAAATGTTTTTGGAGAAAAGCAAAGTCTTTTCCTTAGGCAACTGCATAAAATGTCATCTATACAAAGAGAAATATCATGTTTGTTTGCCGCAGTCCCTGTAGCTTTCTCCCTAGAGAATACGAATGTGTACAGCTGGTGTCTCCATGTGGAACCAATTAGTGTTTCCCAGCACAAAATTAAATGTTCCCAGAAAAAAACATTCAAAACAATAAAGTCTGTCGATAATATCCGGAAAATATTAACACAGAGGCTGTAGCAATATCTGGGATTGAGTTAGCCAAAACACAACCGGATATTTCTGGTTTCATTCAGTCATACCCGGACAAACTGGTGTGGAATTCGTATGCAATGGACCGAGAAAATCACAGTAAAAATGGTTTTGGAGAAAAGCAAAGTCTTTTCCTTAGGAAAGTGTGTAAAATGTCATGTATTCAAACTTAAATATCTTGTTTGTTTGCCACAGTTCCTCTAGCTTTCTCCCTAGAAAATACGAATGTGTAGAGCTGGTGTCTTCATGTGGAACCAATTATTGTTTCTATGGTACAAAATTAAATGTTCCCTGATAAAAACATTCAAAACAATAAAGTCCATCGATAATAACCAGAAATCACAAACACAGGGGCTGTAGCAATATCTGGGAAATAGAAAGCCAAAACAAAACCGGATATTTCTGGTTTCATTCAGTCATATCCGGACAAACTGGTGTGCAATGCCTATGTAATGGACCGATTATATCACAGCAAAAATAGTTTTGGAGAAAAGCAAAGTCTTTTCTTTAGGCAATTACATAAAATGTGATATATACAAACAGAAATATCATGTTTGTTTGCCTCAGTTCCTCTCGATTTCTACCTAGAAAATACAAATGTGTAGAACTGGTGTATCCATGTTGAACCAATTAGTGTTTCTACAGTACAAAATTAAATGTTCCCTGATAAAAACATTCAAAACAATAAAGACCATCGATAATATCCAGAAAACACAAACACCGAGGCTGTAGCAGTATCTGCGATATACTTAGCCAAAACACAACCGAATATTTCTGGTTTCAACCAGGCATATCTGGACAAAGTTGTGTGGAATTCGTATGCATGGACCGAGAAAATCAGAGTAAAAATGGTTTTGGAGAAAAGCAAAGTCTGTTCATTAGGCAAGTGCATAAAATGTCATCTATACAAACAGAAATATCATGTTTGTTTGCCGCAGTTCCTCTTGCATTCATTCTAGAAAATACGAATGTGTAGAGCTGGTGTCTCCATGTGGAACCAATTAGTGTTTCCCAGCACAAAATTAAATGTTCCCTGATAAAGAAAAAACATTCAAAACCATAAAGTCCGTCGATCATATCCGGAAAACACAAACACAGAGGCTTTCGCAATATCTGGGATGAGTTAGCCAAAACACAACCGGATATTTCTGTTTTCATCCAGGCTTATCCGGACAAAGTGGTGTAGAATTTGTATGTAATGTACCGAGAAAATCACAGTGAAAATGGTTTTGGAGAAAAGCAAAATCTTTTCCTTCTGCCAGTGCATAAAATGTCATGTATACAAACAGAAATATCATGTTTGTTTGCCACAAAATTAAATATTTCCTGATAAAAAACATTCAAAACAATAAAGTCCATCGATAATATCCAGAAAACACAAACACAGAGGCTTTCACAATATTTCGGATTGAGTTAGCCAAAACACAACTGGATATTTCTGGTTTCATCCAGTTTATCCGGACAAAGTGATGTATATTTGTATGCAATGGACCAAGAAAATCACAGTAAAAATGTTTTTGGCGAAAAGCAAAGTCTTTTCCTTAGGCAATTGCATAAAATGTCATCTATACAAACAGAAATATCATGTTTGTTTGCCGCAGTTCCTCTTTCTCCTTAGACAACACGAATGTGTAGAGCTGCTGTCTCCATGTGGAACCAATTAGTGTTTCCCAGCACAAAATTAAATGTTCACTGATAAAAAACATTCGAAACAATAAAGTCCATTGATAATATACTGAAAACACAAACACAGAGGGTTTCCTAATATTTCGATAGAGTTAGCCAAAACTGAACTGGATATTTCTCATTTCATCCAGTCATATCCGGAGAAAGTGGTGTGGATTTCGTATGCAATGGACTGAGAAAATCACAGTAATAATTGTTTTTGGGAAAAAGCAAAGTCTTTTCGTTAGGCAAGTGCATAAAATTTCATCTATACTAACAGAAATATCATGTTTGTTTGCCTCAGTTCCTCTAGCTTTCTCCCTATGTGAAATTAAGATAGGATGGGGTTAAATTAGAATGTGAAATTGAGGCAGGATAGGGTTAAATTGGAGTTGCTTATGAGCTAACTGCATATCGTTCTGCTTTTGTACAAAATGCTTTGGCTTGCAAAATGCATTTTGTTTAAGATAACTAGACTTTAGCTGACCTTGTAACATGTGATGATTGTGCTAATGCTTTTATGAGATAATGGAGCATATGACAATTATTTTAGGAGCTATGTTGAGTTTTTGGTCATGATGACCCCGTGTTTATGCTTGCTCAAGGTTTTTGTCCCCTTACTCTGGAAAAACCCTTTATCTTGTGATGTATTCGTCATGCTGTGGTTTATCGTGTGATTCTTGGCAATGATGTGGAGATATGCTAATGTTGTGGTTTTCAATCTTAAATACACTGTGCGGTTGATGATCGGGGCCTCTCTTCTCGCACGGCACTAGAGGGTGTTGTTGTGCTTAGAGTTGGCCCATCTGCGCAGATGTAATAAACTTCCTCATGTTCTTTACAGCGATTGGAATGGAATTCGTGTTTCTGGGGTCGGTAGAAGTGTGAGGCACCTTTCGGGGGTCTTACACCTAGACAATAAGAATGTGTAGAGCTGGTGTCTCCATGTGGAACCAATTAGTGTTTCCCAGCAGAAAATTAAATGTTCCCTGATAAAAGCATTCAAAACAATAAAGTCTGTTGATAATATCCGGAAAACACAAACACAGGCTGTAGCAATATCTGGGATTGAGTTAGCGAAAACACATCGGATATTTCTGGTTTTATCCAGTCATATCCGGACAAACTGGTGTGGAACTGGTATGCAAAAGACAGAGAAAATCACATTAAAAATGGTTTTGGAGAAAAGCAAAATCTTTTCCTTCTGCCAGTGCATAAAATGTCATGTATACAAACAGAAATATCATGTTTGTTTGCCACAGTTCCTCTAGCTTTCTCCCTAGACAATACGAATGTGTAGAGCTGGTTTCTCCATGTGCAAACAATTAGTGTTTCCAAGCACAAAATTAAATGTTCCCTGATAAAAAACATTCAAAACCATAAAGTCCATAGATAATATCCAGAAAACACAAACACATAGGCAGTAGCAATATCTGGGCTATAGTTAGCCAAAACAGAACCAGATATTTCTGTTTTCATCCAGGCATATTCAGACTAAGTGGTGTGGAATTCTTATACAATGGACCGAAAATATCAGAGTAAGAATGGTTTGGGAGAAAAGCAAAGTCATTTCATTAGGCAAGTGCATAAAATGTCATCTATACAAACAGAAATATCATGTTTGTTTGCCACAGTTCCTCTAGATTTCTCCTTAGAAAATAAGAATGTGTGGAGCTGGTGATTCCATGTGAAACCAATTAGTGTTTCCACGGTACAAAATTAAATGTTCCCTGATAAAAAAACATTCAAAACAATAAAGTCCATCGATAATATCCAGAAAACCTAAACACTGAAGCTGTAGCAATATCTGGGATACAGTTAGCAAAAACAGAAGCGGATATTTCTGTTTTCATCAAGGCATGTCAGGACAAACTTGTGTGGAATTCTTAAGCAATGCACCGAGAAAATCACAGTAAAAATGGTTTTGGAGAAAGGCAAAGTCTTTTCGTTAGCCAAATGCATAAAATGTAATCTATACAAACAGAAATACAATGTTTGTTTGCCGCAGTCCCTGTAGCTTTCTCCCTAGAGAATACGAATGTGTACAGCTGGTGTCTCCATGTGGAACCAATTAGTGTTTCCCAGCACAAAATTAAATGTTCCCAGAAAAAAACATTCAAAACAATAAAGTCTGTCGATAATATCCGGAAAATATTAACACAGAGGCTGTAGCAATATCTGGGATTGAGTTAGCCAAAACACAACCGGATATTTCTGGTTTCATTCAGTCATACCCGGACAAACTGGTGTGGAATTCGTATGCAATGGACCGAGAAAATCACAGTAAAAATGGTTTTGGAGAAAAGCAAAGTCTTTTCCTTAGGAAAGTGTGTAAAATGTCATGTATTCAAACTTAAATATCTTGTTTGTTTGCCACAGTTCCTCTAGCTTTCTCCCTAGAAAATACGAATGTGTAGAGCTGGTGTCTTCATGTGGAACCAATTATTGTTTCTATGGTACAAAATTAAATGTTCCCTGATAAAAACATTCAAAACAATAAAGTCCATCGATAATAACCAGAAATCACAAACACAGGGGCTGTAGCAATATCTGGGAAATAGAAAGCCAAAACAAAACCGGATATTTCTGGTTTCATTCAGTCATATCCGGACAAACTGGTGTGCAATGCCTATGTAATGGACCGAGAATATCACAGCAAAAATAGTTTTGGAGAAAAGCAAAGTCTTTTCTTTAGGCAATTACATAAAATGTGATATATACAAACAGAAATATCATGTTTGTTTGCCTCAGTTCCTCTCGATTTCTACCTAGAAAATACAAATGTGTAGAACTGGTGTATCCATGTTGAACCAATTAGTGTTTCTACAGTACAAAATTAAATGTTCCCTGATAAAAACATTCAAAACAATAAAGACCATCGATAATATCCAGAAAACACAAACACCGAGGCTGTAGCAGTATCTGCGATATACTTAGCCAAAACACAACCGAATATTTCTGGTTTCAACCAGGCATATCTGGACAAAGTTGTGTGGAATTCGTATGCATGGACCGAGAAAATCAGAGTAAAAATGGTTTTGGAGAAAAGCAAAGTCTGTTCATTAGGCAAGTGCATAAAATGTCATCTATACAAACAGAAATATCATGTTTGTTTGCCGCAGTTCCTCTTGCATTCATTCTAGAAAATACGAATGTGTAGAGCTGGTGTCTCCATGTGGAACCAATTAGTGTTTCCCAGCACAAAATTAAATGTTCCCTGATAAAGAAAAAACATTCAAAACCATAAAGTCCGTCGATAATATCCGGAAAACACAAACACAGAGGCTTTCGCAATATCTGGGATGAGTTAGCCAAAACACAACCGGATATTTCTGTTTTCATCCAGGCTTATCCGGACAAAGTGGTGTAGAATTTGTATGTAATGTACCGAGAAAATCACAGTGAAAATGGTTTTGGAGAAAAGCAAAATCTTTTCCTTCTGCCAGTGCATAAAATGTCATGTATACAAACAGAAATATCATGTTTGTTTGCCACAAAATTAAATATTTCCTGATAAAAAACATTCAAAACAATAAAGTCCATCGATAATATCCAGAAAACACAAACACAGAGGCTTTCACAATATTTCGGATTGAGTTAGCCAAAACACAACTGGATATTTCTGGTTTCATCCAGTTTATCCGGACAAAGTGATGTATATTTGTATGCAATGGACCAAGAAAATCACAGTAAAAATGTTTTTGGCGAAAAGCAAAGTCTTTTCCTTAGGCAATTGCATAAAATGTCATCTATACAAACAGAAATATCATGTTTGTTTGCCGCAGTTCCTCTTTCTCCTTAGACAACACGAATGTGTAGAGCTGCTGTCTCCATGTGGAACCAATTAGTGTTTCCCAGCACAAAATTAAATGTTCACTGATAAAAAACATTCGAAACAATAAAGTCCATTGATAATATACTGAAAACACAAACACAGAGGGTTTCCTAATATTTCGATAGAGTTAGCCAAAACTGAACTGGATATTTCTCATTTCATCCAGTCATATCCGGAGAAAGTGGTGTGGATTTCGTATGCAATGGACTGAGAAAATCACAGTAATAATTGTTTTTGGGAAAAAGCAAAGTCTTTTCGTTAGGCAAGTGCATAAAATTTCATCTATACTAACAGAAATATCATGTTTGTTTGCCTCAGTTCCTCTAGCTTTCTCCCTATGTGAAATTAAGATAGGATGGGGTTAAATTAGAATGTGAAATTGAGGCAGGATAGGGTTAAATTGGAGTTGCTTATGAGCTAACTGCATATTGTTCTGCTTTTGTACAAAATGCTTTGGCTTGCAAAATGCATTTTGTTTAAGATAACTAGACTTTAGCTGACCTTGTAACATGTGATGATTGTGCTAATGCTTTTATGAGATAATGGAGCATATGACAATTATTTTAGGAGCTATGTTGAGTTTTTGGTCATGATGACCCCGTGTTTATGCTTGCTCAAGGTTTTTGTCCCCTTACTCTGGAAAAACCCTTTATCTTGTGATGTATTCGTCATGCTGTGGTTTATCGTGTGATTCTTGGCAATGATGTGGAGATATGCTAATGTTGTGGTTTTCAATCTTAAATACACTGTGCGGTTGATGATCGGGGCCTCTCTTCTCGCACGGCACTAGAGGGTGTTGTTGTGCTTAGAGTTGGCCCATCTGCGCAGATGTAATAAACTTCCTCATGTTCTTTACAGCGATTGGAATGGAATTCGTGTTTCTGGGGTCGGTAGAAGTGTGAGGCACCTTTCGGGGGTCTTACACCTAGACAATAAGAATGTGTAGAGCTGGTGTCTCCATGTGGAACCAATTAGTGTTTCCCAGCAGAAAATTAAATGTTCCCTGATAAAAGCATTCAAAACAATAAAGTCTGTTGATAATATCCGGAAAACACAAACACAGGCTGTAGCAATATCTGGGATTGAGTTAGCGAAAACACATCGGATATTTCTGGTTTTATCCAGTCATATCCGGACAAACTGGTGTGGAACTGGTATGCAAAAGACAGAGAAAATCACATTAAAAATGGTTTTGGAGAAAAGCAAAATCTTTTCCTTCTGCCAGTGCATAAAATGTCATGTATACAAACAGAAATATCATGTTTGTTTGCCACAGTTCCTCTAGCTTTCTCCCTAGACAATACGAATGTGTAGAGCTGGTTTCTCCATGTGCAAACAATTAGTGTTTCCAAGCACAAAATTAAATGTTCCCTGATAAAAAACATTCAAAACCATAAAGTCCATAGATAATATCCAGAAAACACAAACACATAGGCAGTAGCAATATCTGGGCTATAGTTAGCCAAAACAGAACCAGATATTTCTGTTTTCATCCAGGCATATTCAGACTAAGTGGTGTGGAATTCTTATACAATGGACCGAAAATATCAGAGTAAGAATGGTTTGGGAGAAAAGCAAAGTCATTTCATTAGGCAAGTGCATAAAATGTCATCTATACAAACAGAAATATCATGTTTGTTTGCCACAGTTCCTCTAGATTTCTCCTTAGAAAATAAGAATGTGTGGAGCTGGTGATTCCATGTGAAACCAATTAGTGTTTCCACGGTACAAAATTAAATGTTCCCTGATAAAAAAACATTCAAAACAATAAAGTCCATCGATAATATCCAGAAAACCTAAACACTGAAGCTGTAGCAATATCTGGGATACAGTTAGCAAAAACAGAAGCGGATATTTCTGTTTTCATCAAGGCATGTCAGGACAAACTTGTGTGGAATTCTTAAGCAATGCACCGAGAAAATCACAGTAAAAATGGTTTTGGAGAAAGGCAAAGTCTTTTCGTTAGCCAAATGCATAAAATGTAATCTATACAAACAGAAATACAATGTTTGTTTGCCGCAGTCCCTGTAGCTTTCTCCCTAGAGAATACGAATGTGTACAGCTGGTGTCTCCACGTGGAACCAATTAGTGTTTCCCAGCACAAAATTAAATGTTCCCAGAAAAAAACATTCAAAACAATAAAGTCTGTCGATAATATCCGGAAAATATTAACACAGAGGCTGTAGCAATATCTGGGATTGAGTTAGCCAAAACACAACCGGATATTTCTGGTTTCATTCAGTCATACCCGGACAAACTGGTGTGGAATTCGTATGCAATGGACCGAGAAAATCACAGTAAAAATGGTTTTGGAGAAAAGCAAAGTCTTTTCCTTAGGAAAGTGTGTAAAATGTCATGTATTCAAACTTAAATATCTTGTTTGTTTGCCACAGTTCCTCTAGCTTTCTCCCTAGAAAATACGAATGTGTAGAGCTGGTGTCTTCATGTGGAACCAATTATTGTTTCTATGGTACAAAATTAAATGTTCCCTGATAAAAACATTCAAAACAATAAAGTCCATCGATAATAACCAGAAATCACAAACACAGGGGCTGTAGCAATATCTGGGAAATAGAAAGCCAAAACAAAACCGGATATTTCTGGTTTCATTCAGTCATATCCGGACAAACTGGTGTGCAATGCCTATGTAATGGACCGAGAATATCACAGCAAAAATAGTTTTGGAGAAAAGCAAAGTCTTTTCTTTAGGCAATTACATAAAATGTGATATATACAAACAGAAATATCATGTTTGTTTGCCTCAGTTCCTCTCGATTTCTACCTAGAAAATACAAATGTGTAGAACTGGTGTATCCATGTTGAACCAATTAGTGTTTCTACAGTACAAAATTAAATGTTCCCTGATAAAAACATTCAAAACAATAAAGACCATCGATAATATCCAGAAAACACAAACACCGAGGCTGTAGCAGTATCTGCGATATACTTAGCCAAAACACAACCGAATATTTCTGGTTTCAACCAGGCATATCTGGACAAAGTTGTGTGGAATTCGTATGCATGGACCGAGAAAATCAGAGTAAAAATGGTTTTGGAGAAAAGCAAAGTCTGTTCATTAGGCAAGTGCATAAAATGTCATCTATACAAACAGAAATATCATGTTTGTTTGCCGCAGTTCCTCTTGCATTCATTCTAGAAAATACGAATGTGTAGAGCTGGTGTCTCCATGTGGAACCAATTAGTGTTTCCCAGCACAAAATTAAATGTTCCCTGATAAAGAAAAAACATTCAAAACCATAAAGTCCGTCGATCATATCCGGAAAACACAAACACAGAGGCTTTCGCAATATCTGGGATGAGTTAGCCAAAACACAACCGGATATTTCTGTTTTCATCCAGGCTTATCCGGACAAAGTGGTGTAGAATTTGTATGTAATGTACCGAGAAAATCACAGTGAAAATGGTTTTGGAGAAAAGCAAAATCTTTTCCTTCTGCCAGTGCATAAAATGTCATGTATACAAACAGAAATATCATGTTTGTTTGCCACAAAATTAAATATTTCCTGATAAAAAACATTCAAAACAATAAAGTCCATCGATAATATCCAGAAAACACAAACACAGAGGCTTTCACAATATTTCGGATTGAGTTAGCCAAAACACAACTGGATATTTCTGGTTTCATCCAGTTTATCCGGACAAAGTGATGTATATTTGTATGCAATGGACCAAGAAAATCACAGTAAAAATGTTTTTGGCGAAAAGCAAAGTCTTTTCGTTAGGCAAGTGCATAAAATGTCATCTATACAAACAGAAATATCATGTTTGTTTGCCGCAGTTCCTCTTTCTCCTTAGACATCACGAATGTGTAGAGCTGCTGTCTCCATGTGGAACCAATTAGTGTTTCCCAGCACAAAATTAAATGTTCACTGATAAAAAACATTCGAAACAATAAAGTCCATTGATAATATACTGAAAACACAAACACAGAGGGTTTCCTAATATTTCGATAGAGTTAGCCAAAACTGAACTGGATATTTCTCATTTCATCCAGTCATATCCGGAGAAAGTGGTGTGGATTTCGTATGCAATGGACTGAGAAAATCACAGTAATAATTGTTTTTGGGAAAAAGCAAAGTCTTTTCGTTAGGCAAGTGCATAAAATTTCATCTATACTAACAGAAATATCATGTTTGTTTGCCTCAGTTCCTCTAGCTTTCTCCCTATGTGAAATTAAGATAGGATGGGGTTAAATTAGAATGTGAAATTGAGGCAGGATAGGGTTAAATTGGAGTTGCTTATGAGCTAACTGCATATTGTTCTGCTTTTGTACAAAATGCTTTGGCTTGCAAAATGCATTTTGTTTAAGATAACTAGACTTTAGCTGACCTTGTAACATGTGATGATTGTGCTAATGCTTTTATGAGATAATGGAGCATATGACAATTATTTTAGGAGCTATGTTGAGTTTTTGGTCATGATGACCCCGTGTTTATGCTTGCTCAAGGTTTTTGTCCCCTTACTCTGGAAAAACCCTTTATCTTGTGATGTATTCGTCATGCTGTGGTTTATCGTGTGATTCTTGGCAATGATGTGGAGATATGCTAATGTTGTGGTTTTCAATCTTAAATACACTGTGCGGTTGATGATCGGGGCCTCTCTTCTCGCACGGCACTAGAGGGTGTTGTTGTGCTTAGAGTTGGCCCATCTGCGCAGATGTAATAAACTTCCTCATGTTCTTTACAGCGATTGGAATGGAATTCGTGTTTCTGGGGTCGGTAGAAGTGTGAGGCACCTTTCGGGGGTCTTACACCTAGACAATAAGAATGTGTAGAGCTGGTGTCTCCATGTGGAACCAATTAGTGTTTCCCAGCAGAAAATTAAATGTTCCCTGATAAAAGCATTCAAAACAATAAAGTCTGTTGATAATATCCGGAAAACACAAACACAGGCTGTAGCAATATCTGGGATTGAGTTAGCGAAAACACATCGGATATTTCTGGTTTTATCCAGTCATATCCGGACAAACTGGTGTGGAACTGGTATGCAAAAGACAGAGAAAATCACATTAAAAATGGTTTTGGAGAAAAGCAAAATCTTTTCCTTCTGCCAGTGCATAAAATGTCATGTATACAAACAGAAATATCATGTTTGTTTGCCACAGTTCCTCTAGCTTTCTCCCTAGACAATACGAATGTGTAGAGCTGGTTTCTCCATGTGCAAACAATTAGTGTTTCCAAGCACAAAATTAAATGTTCCCTGATAAAAAACATTCAAAACCATAAAGTCCATAGATAATATCCAGAAAACACAAACACATAGGCAGTAGCAATATCTGGGCTATAGTTAGCCAAAACAGAACCAGATATTTCTGTTTTCATCCAGGCATATTCAGACTAAGTGGTGTGGAATTCTTATACAATGGACCGAAAATATCAGAGTAAGAATGGTTTGGGAGAAAAGCAAAGTCATTTCATTAGGCAAGTGCATAAAATGTCATCTATACAAACAGAAATATCATGTTTGTTTGCCACAGTTCCTCTAGATTTCTCCTTAGAAAATAAGAATGTGTGGAGCTGGTGATTCCATGTGAAACCAATTAGTGTTTCCACGGTACAAAATTAAATGTTCCCTGATAAAAAAACATTCAAAACAATAAAGTCCATCGATAATATCCAGAAAACCTAAACACTGAAGCTGTAGCAATATCTGGGATACAGTTAGCAAAAACAGAAGCGGATATTTCTGTTTTCATCAAGGCATGTCAGGACAAACTTGTGTGGAATTCTTAAGCAATGCACCGAGAAAATCACAGTAAAAATGGTTTTGGAGAAAGGCAAAGTCTTTTCGTTAGCCAAATGCATAAAATGTAATCTATACAAACAGAAATACAATGTTTGTTTGCCGCAGTCCCTGTAGCTTTCTCCCTAGAGAATACGAATGTGTACAGCTGGTGTCTCCATGTGGAACCAATTAGTGTTTCCCAGCACAAAATTAAATGTTCCCAGAAAAAAACATTCAAAACAATAAAGTCTGTCGATAATATCCGGAAAATATTAACACAGAGGCTGTAGCAATATCTGGGATTGAGTTAGCCAAAACACAACCGGATATTTCTGGTTTCATTCAGTCATACCCGGACAAACTGGTGTGGAATTCGTATGCAATGGACCGAGAAAATCACAGTAAAAATGGTTTTGGAGAAAAGCAAAGTCTTTTCCTTAGGAAAGTGTGTAAAATGTCATGTATTCAAACTTAAATATCTTGTTTGTTTGCCACAGTTCCTCTAGCTTTCTCCCTAGAAAATACGAATGTGTAGAGCTGGTGTCTTCATGTGGAACCAATTATTGTTTCTATGGTACAAAATTAAATGTTCCCTGATAAAAACATTCAAAACAATAAAGTCCATCGATAATAACCAGAAATCACAAACACAGGGGCTGTAGCAATATCTGGGAAATAGAAAGCCAAAACAAAACCGGATATTTCTGGTTTCATTCAGTCATATCCGGACAAACTGGTGTGCAATGCCTATGTAATGGACCGAGAATATCACAGCAAAAATAGTTTTGGAGAAAAGCAAAGTCTTTTCTTTAGGCAATTACATAAAATGTGATATATACAAACAGAAATATCATGTTTGTTTGCCTCAGTTCCTCTCGATTTCTACCTAGAAAATACAAATGTGTAGAACTGGTGTATCCATGTTGAACCAATTAGTGTTTCTACAGTACAAAATTAAATGTTCCCTGATAAAAACATTCAAAACAATAAAGACCATCGATAATATCCAGAAAACACAAACACCGAGGCTGTAGCAGTATCTGCGATATACTTAGCCAAAACACAACCGAATATTTCTGGTTTCAACCAGGCATATCTGGACAAAGTTGTGTGGAATTCGTATGCATGGACCGAGAAAATCAGAGTAAAAATGGTTTTGGAGAAAAGCAAAGTCTGTTCATTAGGCAAGTGCATAAAATGTCATCTATACAAACAGAAATATCATGTTTGTTTGCCGCAGTTCCTCTTGCATTCATTCTAGAAAATACGAATGTGTAGAGCTGGTGTCTCCATGTGGAACCAATTAGTGTTTCCCAGCACAAAATTAAATGTTCCCTGATAAAGAAAAAACATTCAAAACCATAAAGTCCGTCGATAATATCCGGAAAACACAAACACAGAGGCTTTCGCAATATCTGGGATGAGTTAGCCAAAACACAACCGGATATTTCTGTTTTCATCCAGGCTTATCCGGACAAAGTGGTGTAGAATTTGTATGTAATGTACCGAGAAAATCACAGTGAAAATGGTTTTGGAGAAAAGCAAAATCTTTTCCTTCTGCCAGTGCATAAAATGTCATGTATACAAACAGAAATATCATGTTTGTTTGCCACAAAATTAAATATTTCCTGATAAAAAACATTCAAAACAATAAAGTCCATCGATAATATCCAGAAAACACAAACACAGAGGCTTTCACAATATTTCGGATTGAGTTAGCCAAAACACAACTGGATATTTCTGGTTTCATCCAGTTTATCCGGACAAAGTGATGTATATTTGTATGCAATGGACCAAGAAAATCACAGTAAAAATGTTTTTGGCGAAAAGCAAAGTCTTTTCGTTAGGCAAGTGCATAAAATGTCATCTATACAAACAGAAATATCATGTTTGTTTGCCGCAGTTCCTCTTTCTCCTTAGACATCACGAATGTGTAGAGCTGCTGTCTCCATGTGGAACCAATTAGTGTTTCCCAGCACAAAATTAAATGTTCACTGATAAAAAACATTCGAAACAATAAAGTCCATTGATAATATACTGAAAACACAAACACAGAGGGTTTCCTAATATTTCGATAGAGTTAGCCAAAACTGAACTGGATATTTCTCATTTCATCCAGTCATATCCGGAGAAAGTGGTGTGGATTTCGTATGCAATGGACTGAGAAAATCACAGTAATAATTGTTTTTGGGAAAAAGCAAAGTCTTTTCGTTAGGCAAGTGCATAAAATTTCATCTATACTAACAGAAATATCATGTTTGTTTGCCTCAGTTCCTCTAGCTTTCTCCCTATGTGAAATTAAGATAGGATGGGGTTAAATTAGAATGTGAAATTGAGGCAGGATAGGGTTAAATTGGAGTTGCTTATGAGCTAACTGCATATTGTTCTGCTTTTGTACAAAATGCTTTGGCTTGCAAAATGCATTTTGTTTAAGATAACTAGACTTTAGCTGACCTTGTAACATGTGATGATTGTGCTAATGCTTTTATGAGATAATGGAGCATATGACAATTATTTTAGGAGCTATGTTGAGTTTTTGGTCATGATGACCCCGTGTTTATGCTTGCTCAAGGTTTTTGTCCCCTTACTCTGGAAAAACCCTTTATCTTGTGATGTATTCGTCATGCTGTGGTTTATCGTGTGATTCTTGGCAATGATGTGGAGATATGCTAATGTTGTGGTTTTCAATCTTAAATACACTGTGCGGTTGATGATCGGGGCCTCTCTTCTCGCACGGCACTAGAGGGTGTTGTTGTGCTTAGAGTTGGCCCATCTGCGCAGATGTAATAAACTTCCTCATGTTCTTTACAGCGATTGGAATGGAATTCGTGTTTCTGGGGTCGGTAGAAGTGTGAGGCACCTTTCGGGGGTCTTACACCTAGACAATAAGAATGTGTAGAGCTGGTGTCTCCATGTGGAACCAATTAGTGTTTCCCAGCAGAAAATTAAATGTTCCCTGATAAAAGCATTCAAAACAATAAAGTCTGTTGATAATATCCGGAAAACACAAACACAGGCTGTAGCAATATCTGGGATTGAGTTAGCGAAAACACATCGGATATTTCTGGTTTTATCCAGTCATATCCGGACAAACTGGTGTGGAACTGGTATGCAAAAGACAGAGAAAATCACATTAAAAATGGTTTTGGAGAAAAGCAAAATCTTTTCCTTCTGCCAGTGCATAAAATGTCATGTATACAAACAGAAATATCATGTTTGTTTGCCACAGTTCCTCTAGCTTTCTCCCTAGACAATACGAATGTGTAGAGCTGGTTTCTCCATGTGCAAACAATTAGTGTTTCCAAGCACAAAATTAAATGTTCCCTGATAAAAAACATTCAAAACCATAAAGTCCATAGATAATATCCAGAAAACACAAACACATAGGCAGTAGCAATATCTGGGCTATAGTTAGCCAAAACAGAACCAGATATTTCTGTTTTCATCCAGGCATATTCAGACTAAGTGGTGTGGAATTCTTATACAATGGACCGAAAATATCAGAGTAAGAATGGTTTGGGAGAAAAGCAAAGTCATTTCATTAGGCAAGTGCATAAAATGTCATCTATACAAACAGAAATATCATGTTTGTTTGCCACAGTTCCTCTAGATTTCTCCTTAGAAAATAAGAATGTGTGGAGCTGGTGATTCCATGTGAAACCAATTAGTGTTTCCACGGTACAAAATTAAATGTTCCCTGATAAAAAAACATTCAAAACAATAAAGTCCATCGATAATATCCAGAAAACCTAAACACTGAAGCTGTAGCAATATCTGGGATACAGTTAGCAAAAACAGAAGCGGATATTTCTGTTTTCATCAAGGCATGTCAGGACAAACTTGTGTGGAATTCTTAAGCAATGCACCGAGAAAATCACAGTAAAAATGGTTTTGGAGAAAGGCAAAGTCTTTTCGTTAGCCAAATGCATAAAATGTAATCTATACAAACAGAAATACAATGTTTGTTTGCCGCAGTCCCTGTAGCTTTCTCCCTAGAGAATACGAATGTGTACAGCTGGTGTCTCCATGTGGAACCAATTAGTGTTTCCCAGCACAAAATTAAATGTTCCCAGAAAAAAACATTCAAAACAATAAAGTCTGTCGATAATATCCGGAAAATATTAACACAGAGGCTGTAGCAATATCTGGGATTGAGTTAGCCAAAACACAACCGGATATTTCTGGTTTCATTCAGTCATACCCGGACAAACTGGTGTGGAATTCGTATGCAATGGACCGAGAAAATCACAGTAAAAATGGTTTTGGAGAAAAGCAAAGTCTTTTCCTTAGGAAAGTGTGTAAAATGTCATGTATTCAAACTTAAATATCTTGTTTGTTTGCCACAGTTCCTCTAGCTTTCTCCCTAGAAAATACGAATGTGTAGAGCTGGTGTCTTCATGTGGAACCAATTATTGTTTCTATGGTACAAAATTAAATGTTCCCTGATAAAAACATTCAAAACAATAAAGTCCATCGATAATAACCAGAAATCACAAACACAGGGGCTGTAGCAATATCTGGGAAATAGAAAGCCAAAACAAAACCGGATATTTCTGGTTTCATTCAGTCATATCCGGACAAACTGGTGTGCAATGCCTATGTAATGGACCGAGAATATCACAGCAAAAATAGTTTTGGAGAAAAGCAAAGTCTTTTCTTTAGGCAATTACATAAAATGTGATATATACAAACAGAAATATCATGTTTGTTTGCCTCAGTTCCTCTCGATTTCTACCTAGAAAATACAAATGTGTAGAACTGGTGTATCCATGTTGAACCAATTAGTGTTTCTACAGTACAAAATTAAATGTTCCCTGATAAAAACATTCAAAACAATAAAGACCATCGATAATATCCAGAAAACACAAACACCGAGGCTGTAGCAGTATCTGCGATATACTTAGCCAAAACACAACCGAATATTTCTGGTTTCAACCAGGCATATCTGGACAAAGTTGTGTGGAATTCGTATGCATGGACCGAGAAAATCAGAGTAAAAATGGTTTTGGAGAAAAGCAAAGTCTGTTCATTAGGCAAGTGCATAAAATGTCATCTATACAAACAGAAATATCATGTTTGTTTGCCGCAGTTCCTCTTGCATTCATTCTAGAAAATACGAATGTGTAGAGCTGGTGTCTCCATGTGGAACCAATTAGTGTTTCCCAGCACAAAATTAAATGTTCCCTGATAAAGAAAAAACATTCAAAACCATAAAGTCCGTCGATCATATCCGGAAAACACAAACACAGAGGCTTTCGCAATATCTGGGATGAGTTAGCCAAAACACAACCGGATATTTCTGTTTTCATCCAGGCTTATCCGGACAAAGTGGTGTAGAATTTGTATGTAATGTACCGAGAAAATCACAGTGAAAATGGTTTTGGAGAAAAGCAAAATCTTTTCCTTCTGCCAGTGCATAAAATGTCATGTATACAAACAGAAATATCATGTTTGTTTGCCACAAAATTAAATATTTCCTGATAAAAAACATTCAAAACAATAAAGTCCATCGATAATATCCAGAAAACACAAACACAGAGGCTTTCACAATATTTCGGATTGAGTTAGCCAAAACACAACTGGATATTTCTGGTTTCATCCAGTTTATCCGGACAAAGTGATGTATATTTGTATGCAATGGACCAAGAAAATCACAGTAAAAATGTTTTTGGCGAAAAGCAAAGTCTTTTCCTTAGGCAATTGCATAAAATGTCATCTATACAAACAGAAATATCATGTTTGTTTGCCGCAGTTCCTCTTTCTCCTTAGACAACACGAATGTGTAGAGCTGCTGTCTCCATGTGGAACCAATTAGTGTTTCCCAGCACAAAATTAAATGTTCACTGATAAAAAACATTCGAAACAATAAAGTCCATTGATAATATACTGAAAACACAAACACAGAGGGTTTCCTAATATTTCGATAGAGTTAGCCAAAACTGAACTGGATATTTCTCATTTCATCCAGTCATATCCGGAGAAAGTGGTGTGGATTTCGTATGCAATGGACTGAGAAAATCACAGTAATAATTGTTTTTGGGAAAAAGCAAAGTCTTTTCGTTAGGCAAGTGCATAAAATTTCATCTATACTAACAGAAATAGCATGTTTGTTTGCCTCAGTTCCTCTAGCTTTCTCCCTATGTGAAATTAAGATAGGATGGGGTTAAATTAGAATGTGAAATTGAGGCAGGATAGGGTTAAATTGGAGTTGCTTATGAGCTAACTGCATATTGTTCTGCTTTTGTACAAAATGCTTTGGCTTGCAAAATGCATTTTGTTTAAGATAACTAGACTTTAGCTGACCTTGTAACATGTGATGATTGTGCTAATGCTTTTATGAGATAATGGAGCATATGACAATTATTTTAGGAGCTATGTTGAGTTTTTGGTCATGATGACCCCGTGTTTATGCTTGCTCAAGGTTTTTGTCCCCTTACTCTGGAAAAACCCTTTATCTTGTGATGTATTCGTCATGCTGTGGTTTATCGTGTGATTCTTGGCAATGATGTGGAGATATGCTAATGTTGTGGTTTTCAATCTTAAATACACTGTGCGGTTGATGATCGGGGCCTCTCTTCTCGCACGGCACTAGAGGGTGTTGTTGTGCTTAGAGTTGGCCCATCTGCGCAGATGTAATAAACTTCCTCATGTTCTTTACAGCGATTGGAATGGAATTCGTGTTTCTGGGGTCGGTAGAAGTGTGAGGCACCTTTCGGGGGTCTTACACCTAGACAATAAGAATGTGTAGAGCTGGTGTCTCCATGTGGAACCAATTAGTGTTTCCCAGCAGAAAATTAAATGTTCCCTGATAAAAGCATTCAAAACAATAAAGTCTGTTGATAATATCCGGAAAACACAAACACAGGCTGTAGCAATATCTGGGATTGAGTTAGCGAAAACACATCGGATATTTCTGGTTTTATCCAGTCATATCCGGACAAACTGGTGTGGAACTGGTATGCAAAAGACAGAGAAAATCACATTAAAAATGGTTTTGGAGAAAAGCAAAATCTTTTCCTTCTGCCAGTGCATAAAATGTCATGTATACAAACAGAAATATCATGTTTGTTTGCCACAGTTCCTCTAGCTTTCTCCCTAGACAATACGAATGTGTAGAGCTGGTTTCTCCATGTGCAAACAATTAGTGTTTCCAAGCACAAAATTAAATGTTCCCTGATAAAAAACATTCAAAACCATAAAGTCCATAGATAATATCCAGAAAACACAAACACATAGGCAGTAGCAATATCTGGGCTATAGTTAGCCAAAACAGAACCAGATATTTCTGTTTTCATCCAGGCATATTCAGACTAAGTGGTGTGGAATTCTTATACAATGGACCGAAAATATCAGAGTAAGAATGGTTTGGGAGAAAAGCAAAGTCATTTCATTAGGCAAGTGCATAAAATGTCATCTATACAAACAGAAATATCATGTTTGTTTGCCACAGTTCCTCTAGATTTCTCCTTAGAAAATAAGAATGTGTGGAGCTGGTGATTCCATGTGAAACCAATTAGTGTTTCCACGGTACAAAATTAAATGTTCCCTGATAAAAAAACATTCAAAACAATAAAGTCCATCGATAATATCCAGAAAACCTAAACACTGAAGCTGTAGCAATATCTGGGATACAGTTAGCAAAAACAGAAGCGGATATTTCTGTTTTCATCAAGGCATGTCAGGACAAACTTGTGTGGAATTCTTAAGCAATGCACCGAGAAAATCACAGTAAAAATGGTTTTGGAGAAAGGCAAAGTCTTTTCGTTAGCCAAATGCATAAAATGTAATCTATACAAACAGAAATACAATGTTTGTTTGCCGCAGTCCCTGTAGCTTTCTCCCTAGAGAATACGAATGTGTACAGCTGGTGTCTCCACGTGGAACCAATTAGTGTTTCCCAGCACAAAATTAAATGTTCCCAGAAAAAAACATTCAAAACAATAAAGTCTGTCGATAATATCCGGAAAATATTAACACAGAGGCTGTAGCAATATCTGGGATTGAGTTAGCCAAAACACAACCGGATATTTCTGGTTTCATTCAGTCATACCCGGACAAACTGGTGTGGAATTCGTATGCAATGGACCGAGAAAATCACAGTAAAAATGGTTTTGGAGAAAAGCAAAGTCTTTTCCTTAGGAAAGTGTGTAAAATGTCATGTATTCAAACTTAAATATCTTGTTTGTTTGCCACAGTTCCTCTAGCTTTCTCCCTAGAAAATACGAATGTGTAGAGCTGGTGTCTTCATGTGGAACCAATTATTGTTTCTATGGTACAAAATTAAATGTTCCCTGATAAAAACATTCAAAACAATAAAGTCCATCGATAATAACCAGAAATCACAAACACAGGGGCTGTAGCAATATCTGGGAAATAGAAAGCCAAAACAAAACCGGATATTTCTGGTTTCATTCAGTCATATCCGGACAAACTGGTGTGCAATGCCTATGTAATGGACCGAGAATATCACAGCAAAAATAGTTTTGGAGAAAAGCAAAGTCTTTTCTTTAGGCAATTACATAAAATGTGATATATACAAACAGAAATATCATGTTTGTTTGCCTCAGTTCCTCTCGATTTCTACCTAGAAAATACAAATGTGTAGAACTGGTGTATCCATGTTGAACCAATTAGTGTTTCTACAGTACAAAATTAAATGTTCCCTGATAAAAACATTCAAAACAATAAAGACCATCGATAATATCCAGAAAACACAAACACCGAGGCTGTAGCAGTATCTGCGATATACTTAGCCAAAACACAACCGAATATTTCTGGTTTCAACCAGGCATATCTGGACAAAGTTGTGTGGAATTCGTATGCATGGACCGAGAAAATCAGAGTAAAAATGGTTTTGGAGAAAAGCAAAGTCTGTTCATTAGGCAAGTGCATAAAATGTCATCTATACAAACAGAAATATCATGTTTGTTTGCCGCAGTTCCTCTTGCATTCATTCTAGAAAATACGAATGTGTAGAGCTGGTGTCTCCATGTGGAACCAATTAGTGTTTCCCAGCACAAAATTAAATGTTCCCTGATAAAGAAAAAACATTCAAAACCATAAAGTCCGTCGATAATATCCGGAAAACACAAACACAGAGGCTTTCGCAATATCTGGGATGAGTTAGCCAAAACACAACCGGATATTTCTGTTTTCATCCAGGCTTATCCGGACAAAGTGGTGTAGAATTTGTATGTAATGTACCGAGAAAATCACAGTGAAAATGGTTTTGGAGAAAAGCAAAATCTTTTCCTTCTGCCAGTGCATAAAATGTCATGTATACAAACAGAAATATCATGTTTGTTTGCCACAAAATTAAATATTTCCTGATAAAAAACATTCAAAACAATAAAGTCCATCGATAATATCCAGAAAACACAAACACAGAGGCTTTCACAATATTTCGGATTGAGTTAGCCAAAACACAACTGGATATTTCTGGTTTCATCCAGTTTATCCGGACAAAGTGATGTATATTTGTATGCAATGGACCAAGAAAATCACAGTAAAAATGTTTTTGGCGAAAAGCAAAGTCTTTTCCTTAGGCAATTGCATAAAATGTCATCTATACAAACAGAAATATCATGTTTGTTTGCCGCAGTTCCTCTTTCTCCTTAGACAACACGAATGTGTAGAGCTGCTGTCTCCATGTGGAACCAATTAGTGTTTCCCAGCACAAAATTAAATGTTCACTGATAAAAAACATTCGAAACAATAAAGTCCATTGATAATATACTGAAAACACAAACACAGAGGGTTTCCTAATATTTCGATAGAGTTAGCCAAAACTGAACTGGATATTTCTCATTTCATCCAGTCATATCCGGAGAAAGTGGTGTGGATTTCGTATGCAATGGACTGAGAAAATCACAGTAATAATTGTTTTTGGGAAAAAGCAAAGTCTTTTCGTTAGGCAAGTGCATAAAATTTCATCTATACTAACAGAAATATCATGTTTGTTTGCCTCAGTTCCTCTAGCTTTCTCCCTATGTGAAATTAAGATAGGATGGGGTTAAATTAGAATGTGAAATTGAGGCAGGATAGGGTTAAATTGGAGTTGCTTATGAGCTAACTGCATATTGTTCTGCTTTTGTACAAAATGCTTTGGCTTGCAAAATGCATTTTGTTTAAGATAACTAGACTTTAGCTGACCTTGTAACATGTGATGATTGTGCTAATGCTTTTATGAGATAATGGAGCATATGACAATTATTTTAGGAGCTATGTTGAGTTTTTGGTCATGATGACCCCGTGTTTATGCTTGCTCAAGGTTTTTGTCCCCTTACTCTGGAAAAACCCTTTATCTTGTGATGTATTCGTCATGCTGTGGTTTATCGTGTGATTCTTGGCAATGATGTGGAGATATGCTAATGTTGTGGTTTTCAATCTTAAATACACTGTGCGGTTGATGATCGGGGCCTCTCTTCTCGCACGGCACTAGAGGGTGTTGTTGTGCTTAGAGTTGGCCCATCTGCGCAGATGTAATAAACTTCCTCATGTTCTTTACAGCGATTGGAATGGAATTCGTGTTTCTGGGGTCGGTAGAAGTGTGAGGCACCTTTCGGGGGTCTTACACCTAGACAATAAGAATGTGTAGAGCTGGTGTCTCCATGTGGAACCAATTAGTGTTTCCCAGCAGAAAATTAAATGTTCCCTGATAAAAGCATTCAAAACAATAAAGTCTGTTGATAATATCCGGAAAACACAAACACAGGCTGTAGCAATATCTGGGATTGAGTTAGCGAAAACACATCGGATATTTCTGGTTTTATCCAGTCATATCCGGACAAACTGGTGTGGAACTGGTATGCAAAAGACAGAGAAAATCACATTAAAAATGGTTTTGGAGAAAAGCAAAATCTTTTCCTTCTGCCAGTGCATAAAATGTCATGTATACAAACAGAAATATCATGTTTGTTTGCCACAGTTCCTCTAGCTTTCTCCCTAGACAATACGAATGTGTAGAGCTGGTTTCTCCATGTGCAAACAATTAGTGTTTCCAAGCACAAAATTAAATGTTCCCTGATAAAAAACATTCAAAACCATAAAGTCCATAGATAATATCCAGAAAACACAAACACATAGGCAGTAGCAATATCTGGGCTATAGTTAGCCAAAACAGAACCAGATATTTCTGTTTTCATCCAGGCATATTCAGACTAAGTGGTGTGGAATTCTTATACAATGGACCGAAAATATCAGAGTAAGAATGGTTTGGGAGAAAAGCAAAGTCATTTCATTAGGCAAGTGCATAAAATGTCATCTATACAAACAGAAATATCATGTTTGTTTGCCACAGTTCCTCTAGATTTCTCCTTAGAAAATAAGAATGTGTGGAGCTGGTGATTCCATGTGAAACCAATTAGTGTTTCCATGGTACAAAATTAAATGTTCCCTGATAAAAAAACATTCAAAACAATAAAGTCCATCGATAATATCCAGAAAACCTAAACACTGAAGCTGTAGCAATATCTGGGATACAGTTAGCAAAAACAGAAGCGGATATTTCTGTTTTCATCAAGGCATGTCAGGACAAACTTGTGTGGAATTCTTAAGCAATGCACCGAGAAAATCACAGTAAAAATGGTTTTGGAGAAAGGCAAAGTCTTTTCGTTAGCCAAATGCATAAAATGTAATCTATACAAACAGAAATACAATGTTTGTTTGCCGCAGTCCCTGTAGCTTTCTCCCTAGAGAATACGAATGTGTACAGCTGGTGTCTCCACGTGGAACCAATTAGTGTTTCCCAGCACAAAATTAAATGTTCCCAGAAAAAAACATTCAAAACAATAAAGTCTGTCGATAATATCCGGAAAATATTAACACAGAGGCTGTAGCAATATCTGGGATTGAGTTAGCCAAAACACAACCGGATATTTCTGGTTTCATTCAGTCATACCCGGACAAACTGGTGTGGAATTCGTATGCAATGGACTGAGAAAATCACAGTAAAAATGGTTTTGGAGAAAAGCAAAGTCTTTTCCTTAGGAAAGTGTGTAAAATGTCATGTATTCAAACTTAAATATCTTGTTTGTTTGCCACAGTTCCTCTAGCTTTCTCCCTAGAAAATACGAATGTGTAGAGCTGGTGTCTTCATGTGGAACCAATTATTGTTTCTATGGTACAAAATTAAATGTTCCCTGATAAAAACATTCAAAACAATAAAGTCCATCGATAATAACCAGAAATCACAAACACAGGGGCTGTAGCAATATCTGGGAAATAGAAAGCCAAAACAAAACCGGATATTTCTGGTTTCATTCAGTCATATCCGGACAAACTGGTGTGCAATGCCTATGTAATGGACCAAGAATATCACAGCAAAAATAGTTTTGGAGAAAAGCAAAGTCTTTTCTTTAGGCAATTACATAAAATGTGATATATACAAACAGAAATATCATGTTTGTTTGCCTCAGTTCCTCTCGATTTCTACCTAGAAAATACAAATGTGTAGAACTGGTGTATCCATGTTGAACCAATTAGTGTTTCTACAGTACAAAATTAAATGTTCCCTGATAAAAACATTCAAAACAATAAAGACCATCGATAATATCCAGAAAACACAAACACCGAGGCTGTAGCAGTATCTGCGATATACTTAGCCAAAACACAACCGAATATTTCTGGTTTCAACCAGGCATATCTGGACAAAGTTGTGTGGAATTCGTATGCATGGACCGAGAAAATCAGAGTAAAAATGGTTTTGGAGAAAAGCAAAGTCTGTTCATTAGGCAAGTGCATAAAATGTCATCTATACAAACAGAAATATCATGTTTGTTTGCCGCAGTTCCTCTTGCATTCATTCTAGAAAATACGAATGTGTAGAGCTGGTGTCTCCATGTGGAACCAATTAGTGTTTCCCAGCACAAAATTAAATGTTCCCTGATAAAGAAAAAACATTCAAAACCATAAAGTCCGTCGATAATATCCGGAAAACACAAACACAGAGGCTTTCGCAATATCTGGGATGAGTTAGCCAAAACACAACCGGATATTTCTGTTTTCATCCAGGCTTATCCGGACAAAGTGGTGTAGAATTTGTATGTAATGTACCGAGAAAATCACAGTGAAAATGGTTTTGGAGAAAAGCAAAATCTTTTCCTTCTGCCAGTGCATAAAATGTCATGTATACAAACAGAAATATCATGTTTGTTTGCCACAAAATTAAATATTTCCTGATAAAAAACATTCAAAACAATAAAGTCCATCGATAATATCCAGAAAACACAAACACAGAGGCTTTCACAATATTTCGGATTGAGTTAGCCAAAACACAACTGGATATTTCTGGTTTCATCCAGTTTATCCGGACAAAGTGATGTATATTTGTATGCAATGGACCAAGAAAAACACAGTAAAAATAGTTTTGAAGAAAAGCAATGTCTTTTCGTTAGGCAAGTGCATAAAATGTCATCTATACAAACAGAAATATCATGTGTGTTTGCCGCAGTTCCTTAAGCTTTCTCCCTAGAAAATACGAATGTGTAGAGCTGGTGTCTCCATCTGGAAGCAACTAGTGTTTCTCAGCACAAAATTCAATGTTCCCTGATAAAAAACAATCAAAACCATACAGTCCGTCGATAATATCCAGAAAACACAAACACAGAGGCTGTAGCAATATCTGGGATTGAGTTAGCCAAAACACAACCGGATATTTCTGGTTTCATCCACTCATATCCTGACAAACTGGTGTTGAATTCGTATGCAATGGACCGAGAAAATCACAGTGAAAAGGTTTTTGGAGAAAAGCAATGTCTTTTCTTTAGGCAAGTGCATAAAATGCCATCTATACTAACAGAAATATCATGTTTGTTTGCCGCAGTTCCTCTAGCATTCTCTCCAGAAAATACGAATGGGTAGAACTGGTGTCTCCATGTGGAACCAATTAGTGCTCCCCAGCACAAAATTAAATGTTCCCTGATAAAAACATTCAAAATGATAAAGTCTGTTGATAATATACACAGAAAACAAACACAGAGGCTTTCACGATATTTCGATTGAGTTAGCCAAAACACAACCGGATATTTCTGGTTTGATCCAGTTATATCCGGATAAAGGGGTGTGGAATTCATAAGCAGTGGACCGTGAAAATCACAGTAAAAATTGTTTTGGAGAAAAGCAAAGTCTTTTCTTTAGGCAAGTGCATAAAATGTCATCTATACAAACAGAAATATGATGTTTGTTTGCCGCAGTTCCTCTAGCTTTCTCCCTAGAAAATACGAATGTGTAGAGCTGGTGTCTCCATGTGGAATCAACTATTGTTTCCCAGCGCAAAATTAAATGTTCCATGATAAAAAACTTTCAAAACAATAAAGTCAGATGATAATATCCGGAAAACATTAACACAGAGGCTGTAGCAATATCTGGGATTGAGTTAGCCAAAACACAACTGGATATTTCTGCTTTCATCCAGGCATATCTGGACAAAATGGGGTGGAATTTGGATGCAATGGATCGAGAAATTCACAGTAAAAATGGTTATGGAGAAAAGCCAAGAATATTGACAGGCAAGTGCATAAAATGTCATCTATTCAAACAGAAATATCATGTTTGTTTGCCTCAGTTCCTCTCGATATCTCCCTAGAAAATACGAATGTGTAGAGCTGCTGTCTGCATGTTGAACCAATTAGTGTTTCTACGGTACAAAATTAAATGTTCCCTGATAAAAACATTCAAAACAATAAAGTCCATCGATAATATCCAGAAAACACAAACACTGAGGCTGTAGCAATATCTGTGATATAGTTAGCCAAAACAGAAGCAGATATTTCTGTTTCCATCAAGGCAAATCCGGAAACACTTGTGTGGAATTCCTAAACAATGGACCGAGAAAATCACAGTACAAATGGTTATGGAGAAAAGCAAAGTCTTTTCCTTAGGCAAGTGCATAAAATATCATCTATAAAAACAGAAATATCATGTTTGTTTGCCGCAGTTCCTCTAGATTTCTCCCTAGAAAATACGAATGTGCAGAGCTGGTGACTCCATGTGGAATCACCTAGTGTTTCCCAGCAGAAAATTCACACAAACACAGAGGCTGTAGCAATATCTAGGATTGAGTTAGCCAAAACATAATTGGATATTTCTGGTTTCATCCAGTCATATCCGGATAAACTGGTGTGGAATTCGGATGCAATGGACCGAGAAAATCACATTAAAAAAGGTTTTGGAGAAAAACAAAGTCTTTTCCTTAGGCAAGTGCATAAAATATCATCTATACAAACAGAAATATCATGTTTGTTTACCGCAGTTCCTCTTGCATTCATTCTAGAAAATATGAATGTGTAGAGCTGGTGTCTCCATGTGGAACCAATTAGTGTTTCCCAGCACAAAATTAAATGTTCCCTTATAAAATTTTTAACATTGAAAACCATAAGGTCCGTAGATAATATCCGGAAAACACAAACACAGAGGCTTTCGCAATATCTGGGATTGAGTTAGCCAAAACACAACCGGTATTTCTGGTTTCATCCAGTCATATCCGGACAAAGTGGTGTGGAATTCATATGCAATGTACCGAGAAAATCAGAGTAAAAATGATTTTGGAGAAAAGCAAAGTCTTTTCTTTAGGCAAGTGCATAAAATGTCATCTGTACAAATAGAAATATCATGTTTGATTGCCGCAGTTCCTCTAGGTTTCTCCGTAGAAAATACGAATGTGTAGAGTTGTTGTCCCCATGTTGAACTAATTAGTGTTTCTACAGTACAAAATTAAATGTTCCCTGATAAAAACATTCAAAACAATAAAGTCCATCGATAATATCCAGAAAACACAAACAGAGGCTGTAGCAATATCTGGGATATAGAAAACCAAAACACAACCGGATATTTCTGGTTTCATCCAGTCATATCCGGACAAAGTGGTGTGAAATTTGTATGCAATGGACTGAGAAAATCACAGTAAAAATGGTTTTGGAGAAAAGCAAAATCTTTTCTTTAGGCAAGTGCATAAAATGTCCTGTATAGAAACAGAAATATCATGCTTGTTTGCCTCAGTTCCTCTATATTTCTCCCTAGAAAATACAAATGTGTAGTGCTGGTTTCTCCATGTTGAACCAATTAGTGTTTCTACGGTACAAATTAAATGTTCCCTGATAAAAACACTCAAAACAATAAAGCCCATCCATAATATCTAGAAAACACAAACACAGAGGCTTTCACAATATTTCGGATGCAGTTTGCCAAAACACAACCGGATATTTCTGGTTTCATCCAGTCATATCCGGACAAACAGTTGTGGATTTTGTATGCAATGGACCGAGAAAATCACAGTTAAATTGGTTTTGGAGAAAAGCAAAGTCTTTTCATCAGGCAAGTGCATAAAATGCCATCTATACAAACAGAACTGTCATGTTTGTTTGCCAAATTCCTCTAGCATTCTCCCTAGAAAATAAGAATGTGTAGAGCTGGTGTCTCCATGTTGAACCATTTAGTATTTCCACGGTACAAAATTAAATGTTCCCTAATAGAAAACATTCTAAACAATAAAGTCCATCGGTAATATCCAGAAAACACAAACGCAGAGGCTTTCACAATATTTCACATTGAGTTAGCCAAAACAACTCTGGATATTTCTGTTTTCATCCAGTCATATCCAGACAATGTGGTGTGGAATTCGTATGCAATGGACAGAGAAAATCATAGTAAAAATGGTTTTGGAGAAAAGCAATGTCATTTCTTCAAGCAAGTGCATAAAATGCCATGTATACAAACAAAAATGTCATGTTTATTGGCCGCAGTTCCTCTAACTTTCTCCTTAGAAAATGTGAATGTGTAGAGCTGCTGTCTCCATGTGGAACCAATTAGTGTTTCCCAGCACAAAATGTTCCCTAATAAAAAACATTCAAAACAATAAAGTCCATTGATAGCATCCAGAAAACACAAACACAGAGGCTTTCACAATATTTCGATTGAGTTAGCCAAAACACAACCGGATGTTTCAGTTTTCATCCAGGCATATCCGTGCAAACTGGTGTAGAATTCATATGCAATGGACCGAGATAATCATAGCAAAAATATTTTTGGAGAAAAGCAAAGTCTTTTCCTTCGGCAATTGCATAAAATGTCATCTATATACAGATGTAATATGTTTGTTTGCCCCAGTTCCTCTAGCTTTCTCCCTAGAAAATAAGAATGTGCAGAGATGGTGTCTCCATGTGGATTCAACTAGTGTTTCCAAGCCAAAATTAAATGTTCCCTGATAAAAACATTCAAAACAATAAAGTCCGTTGATAATATCCGGAAAACGCAAACAGAGGCTGTAGCAATATCTGGGATTGAGTTAGCGAAAATACATCGGATATTTCTGGTTTTATCCAGTCATATCCGGCCAAAGTGGTGTGGAATTCGTATGCAATGGACTGAGAAAATCACATTAAAAATGGTTTTGGAGAAAAGCAAAGTCTTTTCCTTCGGCAAGTGCATAAAATGTCATCTATACTAACAGAAATATCATGTTTCTTTCCCCGCACTTCCTCTAGCTTTCTTCCTAGAAAATACGAATGTGCAGAGCTGGTGTCTACTTGTGGATCTAATTAGTGTTTCTACGGTAAAAATTAAATGCTCCCTGATAAAAATATTCAAAACAGTAAAGTCCATCGATAATATCCGGAAAACGCAAACACAGAGGCCGTATCAATATCTGGGATTTAGTTAGCCAAAACATAACTGGATATTTCTGGTTTCATCCAGTCATATCCGGACAAAGTGGTGTGGAATTCGTATGCAATGAACCGAAAAAATCACAGTAAAAAATGGTTTTGGAGAAAAGCAAGTCTTTTCCTTCGACAAGTGCTTAAAATGTCATCTATACTAACAGAAATATCATGTTTGTTTGCGCACTTCCTCTAGCTTTCTCCCTAGAAAATACAAATGTGTAGACCTGGTGTCTCCATGTTGAACCAATTAGTGTTTCTACGGTACAAAATTAAATGTTCCGTGATAAAAAAATTCAAAACAATAAAGTCCATCAATAATATCAAGAAAACACAAACACAGAGGCTTTCACAATATTTCGATTGAGTTAGCCAAAACAAAACCGGATATTTCTGTTTCCATCCAGGAATATCCGGATAAAGTGCTGTGGAATTCGTATGCAATGGACAGAGAAAATCACAGTAAAATTGGTTTTGGAAAAAAAGCAAAGTCTTTTTGTTAGGCAAGTTTATAAAATGTCATCTATACAAACAGAAATATCATGTTTGTTTGCTACGGGTCCTCTAACATTCTCAGTGGAAAATACGAATGTCTAGAACTGTTGTCTCCATATGCAATCAACTAGTGATTCCCAGCACAAAATTAAATGTTCCCTGAAAAAAACATTCAAAACAATAAAATCCGTTGATAATATCCTGAAAACACAAACGCAGAGGCTGTAGCAATATCTCGGATTGAGTTAGCGAAAACACAACCGGATATTTCTGGTTTCATCCAGTCATATCACAAACTGGTGTAGAATTCGTATGGAATGGACTGAGAAAATCACATTTAAAATGGTTTTGGAGAAAAGCAAAGTCTTTTCCTTCAGCAAGTGCATAAAATGTCATCTATACAAACAGAAATATCATGTTTTTTTTTTCCCGCAGTTCCTCTGTATTTCTCCCCAGAAAATATATTTCTCCCCGGCCGGCCACGGGAGGAGCACACACACCCGCGGTTGTACTCGGGCCGCACACATGGACTGCCCCGCGCCTCCCTGGGTTGCAAATGGGACCCCAGGCACACTTGCCTGCCCTATTTGCTTGTCGGGCGGGGCCGACACAGGGTGGGTGAGTGGGGAGGGCTGCTGCTGGCACACACCCACTCCTGAAGCCCACTGGGGCGGTCCAAGGGCGATGAGCTCGCAGCTCGGGCACGGGCTGTCCCAGCAGGTCCTCCCGAGGGTGGAACGATATGCCGGCGGGCCCTCCAGTTTTGCCTAAATGCCCGGGGGTCTAACCCTCCTGCGTCAAACCCCCAGCACCTCCTGGGTTCCCGCCACCACCCTTGGGCCGGGATGAGGTGCCACCTTGTGCGTGGAAGCCCCGCCCACAGGCAAGAAGCCCCCGAGGCCCGCGGGCGCGCCCGAACCTGCAGCCCTGCTGCAGCCACAGGGAATGGGATGTCTGAGTGGGCAGCCCCCACTGCCCAAGCCTCCGCTGCCAGTTCCCCAAAGGGCTGGTGGCGGCTGCGCCTCAGCAGCCAGCCTCCCTCCCTCCCTCCCTGCCTCCCTCTGGTCGGGCACTGCAAGCCACACAGCCACTTGTGTCCCCTGTGTCCCTGGAGGCCGCAGCGCGTTTTGGGTTTTGGCGCGGACGGGCCCCTCTCGGCTTCCGTAGTCCATTTGCCCCCGGAGCCTGCCAGACCACTGGCTCTAGGAGGCTGCCCAGGCGGCGCTGCTAACGGCCCCCAGGTGCTGGCTAGCCGCAGCGGCCGGCCACGGGGGGAGTACACACACATTCGGGTGTCCCCGGGCCGCACACACGGACTGCCCTGCGCCTCCTTCCCCGGGTTGCAAATAGGCCCCCCGGGAAGCCTCGCCCGCAATAGGGGCTTGTCGGGCGGGGCCGATGCACGGTGGGTGAGTAGGGAGGGCTGCTGCTGGCACACACCCACTCCTGAAGCCCACAGGGGCGGTCCAAGGGTGATGAGCTCGGAGCTCGGGCACGGGCTGTCCCAGCAGAGCCTCCCGAGTGTGGACCAATATGCCACCGGGCCCTCCAGTGTTGCCTAAAGGCCCAGGGGCCTAGCCCTCTTGCATCCCCCAGCACCTCCTGGGTTCCCGCCACCACCCTTGGGCCGAGATGAGGTGCCACCTTGTGCGTGGAAGCCCCGCCCACAGGCAAGAAGCCCCCAAGGCCTGCGGGCACGCCCAACCCTGCAGCCCCACTGCAGCCACAGGGAACGGGATGTCTGAGTGGGCAGCCCCCACTGCCCAAGCCTCCGCTGCCAGTTCCCCGAAGGGCTGGTGGCGGCTGCACCACAGTAGCCAGCCTCCCTCCCTCACTCCCTGCCTCCCTCTGGTCGGGCAGTACAAGCCACACACCCACTTGTGTACCCTGTGTCCCTGGAGGCCGCAGCGCATTTTGGGTTTTGGCGCGGCCGGGCCCCTCTCGGCTTCCGTAGTCCATTTGCCCCCGGAGCCTGCCAGACCCCTGGCTCTAGGAGGCTGCCCAGGCGGCGCTGCCAACAGCCCCCAGGTGCTGGCTAGCCGCAGCGGCCGGCCACGGGGGGAGCACACACACCTGCGGGTGTCCCTGGGCCGCACACACAGACTGCCCCGCGCCTCCCTGGCTTGCAAATAGGCCCCCCGGGAAGCCTCGCCCGCAATAGGGGCTTGTCGGGCGGGGCCGACGCACTGTGGGTGAGTGGGGAGGGCTGCTGCTGGCACACACCTACTCCTGAAGCCCACTGGGGCATGGTCCAAGGGTGATGAGCTCAGAGCTTGGGCATGGGCTGTCCCAGCATGGACTCCCAAGGGTGGACCGATACGCCCGCGAGCCCTCCAGTGTTGCCTAAAGGCCTGGGGGCCTAGCCCTCTTGCGTCCCCCAGCACCTGCTGGGTTCCCGCCACCACCCTTGGTCCGGGATGAGGTGCCATCTTGTGCGTGGAAGCCCTGCCCACAGGCAAGAAGCCCCCAAGGCCTGCGGGCACGCCCAACCCTGCAGCCCCACTGCAGCCACAGGGAACGGGATGTCTGAGTAGGCAGCCCCCACTGCCCAAGCCTCCGCTGCCAGTTCCCCGAAGGGCTGGTGGCGGCTGCGCCTCAGCAGCCAGCCTCCCTCCCTCCCTCCCTGCCTCCCTCTGGTCGGGCACTGCAAGCCACACACCCACTTGTGTCCCCTGTGTCCCTGGAGGCCGCTGTGCGTTTTGGGTTGGAGTGGGCGTGCCCCCTCAGCTTCCATCATCTACTGCTATCACAGGCCATAGCTGAGAGCTGTATTGGAAGAGGAACAGCCAGGACTAGAATTATTGCCCATATGGGATACCAGCGCTTCAGGCCACGGCTTTAACCTGGTGTACCACGGCGCCAGCTCCTGCATTTTTCTGTAAGTTTCCACTAGAACCATGTAAAACATCTTGAAGCTATGACAATAAAAAAAAATGAAAACAATGTGCATTCAGCTCAGATGGCTTTAAATCTTGCAGCCATGCTCAATTTGTCCTGATTCTGAATTATATTTCTTTATGCTTTTCCAACCTATCTAAATCTTATAAACATCTTAAAATACAATGTAGGCCGGAACCGCAGCTCACTAGGGTAATCCTGTGCCTGCGGTGCTGGTACCCTGGGTTCTAGTCCCAGTTGGGTTGCCAGATTCTGTCCCGCTTGCTCCTCTTTCAGTCCAGCTCTCTGCTGTGGCCTGGGAAGGCAGTGGAGGATGGCCCAAGTCCTTGGGCCCCGCACATGTATGGGAGACCAGCAGGAAGTATCTGGCTCCTGGTTTCGGATTGGCACAGCGTGCCAGCCGTAGTGACCATTTGGGGGGTAAACCAATGGAAGAAAAACCTTTCTCTCTCTCTCTGCCTGTTTCTAACTCTGCCTGTCAAAAATAAATACAATGTGAAAGAAGCTGAGGAATTAACAACTTACTGGCAATATATTCTTTTTTTGTTGGTCTTGGGTACATGAAGATTTCTCCAGGATCTTATCTGCAAGAGAAATTATTCAGAGAGAGTGGTGAGACAAATAGTCTAGATTCTCCCTAGATTCCATTGTGCTAGCAAGATCATGAAGGAAAGGCATATAGACAAATGGGCATATTAGCTGGGCAACAGAAATAAAGTACCCGCCCTATCGGGGAATATAGGCTTTACACATGGGAAGAGCAGCAAAGACCCTGAAAGAGCACACACAACTCTACCAATCCCTCAGGTTAAACACAAACTATTGTTAGGCTAATTAAAATATCCATTTGTTACCAATTCTGTAAAAAAAATAATCAGTGCCAGGACCATCGCTGTGGGGTAGTGCGTAAAGCTTCCTGCTGCAGTGTGGGCGTCTCACATGGACACCAAATTGAGTCCTACCTGCTCCACTTCTGATCTACCTCTCTGCTATGGACTGGGAAAGCAGTGGATGAAAACCCAAGTCCTGGGACCAGCACTGTGGCACACTGGGTTAATCTTCCACCTGCAGGACTGGCATCCCACATGGGCACTGGTTCTAGTCCCAGTTGCTTCTCTTCCAGTACAGCTCTCTGCTGTGGCCCGGGAGGGCAGTGGAGGACGGCCCAGGTGCTTGGGCTCCTGCACCCATGTGGGAGACCAGAAAGGGTCACCTGGCTCCTGTCTTCAGGTTGGCGCAGCTCCAGCTATGGTGGCCATTTGCAGGGTGAACCAATGGAAGGAAGACCTTTCTCTTTGTCTCTCTCTCTCACGGTCTATAACCCTTCTATGGTGACTGTTCCTCGCCACTGCTGGAGAATTAGGCAGGCTGCCCACAGCTTGCCTTAACCGAGGAGGGGAAAGTGCGCCACCCGCCACTCAGCCTTCCCCAAACCCAGGGGACAATCAGGCGCGGTGTGGAGCCCAGTCGAAGCAGGGTCTCACTTTATTGTAAAAGAGAGGTGGTATAGGCTGGCGCCGTGGCTTAACAGGCTAATCCTCTGCCTTGCGGCGCCGGCACACCTGCTTCTATTCCCGGTTGCCCCTCTTCCAGGCCAGCTCTCTGCTATGGCCCAGGAAGGCAGTGGAGGATGGCCCAAGTCCTTGGGCCCTGCACCCGCATGGGAGACCAGGAGAAGCACCTGGCTCCTGGCTTCGGATCAGAGAGATGTGCTGGCCGCAGTGGCCACTGGAGGGTGAACCAACAGCAAAAAGGAAGACCTTTCTCTCTCTCTCTCTCTCTCTCTCTCTCTCACTACCCACTCTGCCTGTAAAAAAAAAGAGAGGTGGTGTATATAGCTGAGGTACAGGTTGGATGGTACAGAGTGGATGAGGGCATGTGGGCAAGGGGTGGGGTGTTGTGATGCAAAAGGGCCTTAGCAACTCCTATTGTACCACCTTAATGATCCTTAGGGAGAAGCACCCTGGGGCTGGGGTGTTTGCTACCAGGGAATTGAAACTTAAAGACAGGTTTTCAAATTTGAGGCAGGCTCAGGAAGTTCCTCTAGGCCTTTCCGGATTCAGCTTCCCCTACACCCTACCTGTCAAATGAGGGGAGGGGAGGGGAGGGAAGATGAGGAGAGGGGAGAGAAGACCCAAGTCCTTGGGTCCCTTGCACCAATATGGGAGATTTGGAAAAAATCTCCAGGCTCCTGGCTTCAAATTGGCCCAGCCTCAGCCAATCTGGGGAGTGATCAGCAGATGTAAAACCATCTCTCTTTCTGTCTCTGCCTCTCTGTAACAGCCTTTGAAATAAATAAATAAATAAATCGTAAAAAAGTCACTGCCTAAATAATTTATACTATTCATCAGGATTGTCCAATATTTAATTAGCAGTACACCAAAAAGAAACCTGTTTTCATTAGTATCTATATTACACAGAAAATTACTCAGGCAATACTGTTTTCCTTGCAGCATCTCTTGTTTTTATGTATCTAAAATTCCATTAAAGTATACAGCTTAAAGTTAGTTTTTGGCCACAATTATATGTATGGGAAAAATCGACATAATATATCTATTACAGCTTTCTTTACCTGTTCAATGACACTCCTCTCTGTATACAAACCTTGATATAATTCTTCTCCACAGGGACCCCTGACATTTTCCAGTTCACTTTTGTTCTAGCCCATGAGACGACAGTCAATATGATACCAACATAATTTGAAAAGTATTTTGCCTTTGGGAGTTTGCCTTCTTGTACAGTAATCATGTGGAGAATCCTGAGACTTGCCTGTTGGACACATGGGGCCTAGGTCACAGGCTGCACAAACCAGACATTGGAAGCGTAGGCATCATGCTACACTAGGTTAAGCTACTTCTCTGGACATACCACATATATATCAGAGTGCTTGGTGTGTCTCCTGGCTATTTTAGACCTCCAAACCAACTTACTTCAAGTATTTTTTTAAGTTATTTTTTAAAGTTTTAGTTATTTATTTGAAATGCATAGTTACAGAGACACAGAGACAGAGAGAGAGGTCTTCCATTTGCTGGTTCACTCCCCAGGTGGCTGCAATGGCTAGAGCTACACTGATCCAAAACCAGGAGCCAGGGGCTTCTTCCAGGTCTCCCTCCCACACAGGCACAAGGGCCCAAGGCCATGGGCCATCTTCTACTTTCTCAGGCCATAACAGAGAGCTGGATTGGAATCGGGCAGCCAGAACTCAATTTGATGCCCATATGGATTGCTGGCAATGCAGGTGGTGACTTTACTCATGACACCACAGCACCGGCACCACAAGTGTTCTTTTGAGTCAACAGGTCATGGTGCAAAAACTTGGATTTTTGCCATCTGCATGGAAACCCACATGGAGTCCCTGCATCCTGGCTTTCATAGATAGCACCCTGGCTGTTGTGGGCTTTTGCAGAGTGATCAGGCAGCCTTGGTTGGCAGTGTTCATATTTTTAAATATTTCACTTTTCTAGATTTTTGAGTCCGTATTCTGAGTCCTATTGCTTCTTTATTACCAAGAATTCCAAGACCTAACTCAGCATGGGTGCTATGTATAGCATAATGTGAGAGTTAAGATGAGGTGAGAGAACTCCCAACATTGTATCTAGTTAGCATACATTAGAAATAGTGGCAGTCTGTAGAAGTTACAAATCTACCTACCAGAGTGGTGGGACATTTAGGGGATTTTCATGATTTCCCAAAATTTATTAAAAGGAAAAATGGTAACATGGTTAAGGGCTTGCTTCCCATGATTCCTAACCATCTTCATCTTCCTGCACTACACACCCTCACCCATCACTCCCATCCATCCATGATCCATACCCACCCTGCCATGGCTTGCCTGGGCCACAGCTGGGTGCCCAGCCATGGCTGTGGGAGGGAGCTCAAATAGGAGAATAGCAGCTGTCCTAGGAACTTGATCACAGCTGGGGGAGGGACATGGATAGCAGAGCACCACCACTCCAGTGGGCCCTGTGGGTGCTTGCCTGTGCCAAGGGTGGAGACTAAGCCCCGACCTCCCTGTCCCCAGTTTTGGGCTTGCCAGAGTACACCTGTGAAATGCATGTCAGTAGAGAATTGTGGTTACCAACGAGTGAGGGGAGAAATGGTGGGTTAAGGACAAAGGAGATACATTGGTCATGGGGCACAAAGTTTCCAGTAGACAGGAGAAATGAGTCTACAGCTGTACTGCAAAGCATGGAAACTACAATGCTGTATTTCATATTTCAGCTTGTTAAGAGAGGCTTTTGAAAGTACTCACCATACAGTATAGGAGGTGATGAATGAGTTATTCTGATTAGACAATTCTAGAATTAACACTCATCAAATGACTGCGTTGTATCCCACAGGTATCTATAGCTATTTCTCAGTTGAATAGTTTAAAAAGGCAAAGATTGGCTGGCGCCATGGCTTAACAGGCTAATCCTCCGCCTTGCAGAGCCGGCACACTGGCTTCTAGTCCTGGTTGGGGCGCCGGATTCTGTCCCGGTTGCCCCTCTTCCAGGCCAGCTCTCTGCTATGGCCCAGGAAGGCAGTGGAGGATGGCCCAAGTCCTTGGGCCCTGCACCCGCATGGGAGACCAGGAGAAGCACCTGGCTCCTGGCTTCGGATCAGAGAGATGTGCTGGCTGCAGCGGCCATTGGAGGGTGAACCAATGGCAAAAAGGAAGACCTTTCTCTCTGTCTCTCCCTCTCTCAATATCCACACTGCTTGTCAAAAAAAAAAGAAAAGGCAAAGATTACCAGGCTACACTAAAAAAGCTAGGAACAATACAATGTGTATTAATATAAAGAGAAATGTTTAATGATTTCACAGTAGGACAAAAATGATTCTTGAAGATTTGTTAAATTGAAAGGCAGAGTTAGAGAGAAGAGATATAGATCTTCCACCCACTGGTTCACTCTCCAGATGGCCACAACAGACAGAGCTGTGCCAATCCAAAGCCAGGAAGCACAGGCTTATTCTGGGTCTCATATGTGGGTGCAAGTGTCCAAGCACTTGGGTCATCTTCTGCTGCTTTTCCAGGCACATTAGCCAGGAGCTGGATTGCAAATGGAGCAGCTGGGACTTGAACCTGGGCCTGTATGGGATGCCAGTGCTGTAAGCTGCAGTTTATCTTGGTTTAACACAGCAGTGCCCCCCCCAAAAAAAAACAGGTCAGGGATACAAAGAGTTCAAAAGCTGAATGATGAAAACAATACATATAGAAGGGGCTAGGGACATGGCTTAGTGGGTAGAGCCACCCTTCTGCAGTGTTGGAATTCCACAAGGGCAACACTTCAAGTCCCACCTCCAGTGCTGGCATCCCATATGGGCACCGGTTTGAATCCCGATTGCTCCACTTCCAATCTAGTTCTGTTATGCACTGGAAAAGCAGTAGAAGATGACCCAAGTCTTTGGGCCCCTGCTCCTATGTGGGGGACCTGGAAGAAGCTCCTGGCTCTGGGTCGGCAGAGCTCTAGCTGTTGCAGCCAACTAGGGAGTGAACCATTGGATAGAAGACCTCCCCTTCTCTCTCTCTCTCTCTGCTTCTCTGTGCGTAACTGACTTTTAAATAGAAAAATAAATCCTTAAAAAACAAATGTGTAACTGTTCATATAGATAGGCTCAAAGGGATCACATAAATAAGATCAAGTGTCTACTAATAACAATAGATAGAATTAAAAAGGAGAGAATGATCCAACATGGAAAGCAGGCCACACAGCAGACTCATAGAATGACACATGCCCTAAACAGCACAATGACATCAGCATCTAGCTAAAAATCCCATGAGAGCATTTTAGGCATGGAAATCCAAGACACTGTAGAAAAAAGAAAATCGACATAAATGATCTCTGTGAGTGAGACCCCAGTGGAAAGAAGAGGACATCAAAGGAGGTACCTTTTTCAGAAGGCTAGAGAGAACTTTCCACTTTTCTTATGGCCCTGTCTACATAGTAACAGAGTTGGTGGACTCAAAAGGCTTCTATAGCTTTGGCAGCTCATGACAAGAGCCTCAGGTGATCACTGACATCATAAATAAAAGTGTCAATTGTTAAATCAACAATAGGAGTCACTGTGTACTTACTCCCTATGCAGGACCTCTGTCCTTAATGAGTTGTGCTATGAGAATTAACAGTAAAACTCATCTTCAAAAGTACTTTAGACATTGTGTGTCTCTGCAAACTGTTGAAATCTTTACTTAGTACAGAGTTGGCCTTCTGTATATAAAGATAATTACAAATGAATCTTTATGAAGAATGGGATAGCAGAGGGAGTAGAAGGTGGGACAGGAGTGGGGGTGCGAGGGTAGGAAGCGGGGAAGAACTGCTATATTCCTAAAGCTGTACCTATGAAATGTGTATTCGTTAAATAAAAGCTTTCTAAAAGAAAAAGAAAGAGCCAAGAATGGGCCAAGTACCTGGAGCCCTTTCTATCCATGGTACAAACCTGGCTTGAGTTCTGAGTGCTAGGCCTTAGGCTAGTGGAGTCCAGGTATTGTGGTAGCTGGAGAAAGTTAGTTGATGGGAGAGAGAAGCACAGGGATCTCCTTTTTGCTCACTTAGTTCCTCAAATAAAAAAAAAATTAAAAATTTACATCCCTGGAAACCAAAACCAGAAAGATATTGAAGAATTCTTCAAACTTGTAGTAAATAAGAATCATATTCCTAAATGGACAGTGACTTATTGAAGAAACCACATGGGAAATTCAGATGTAAGATGATTAGAATCAAAGTACAACACAAATTAATGGAATAAATGCAAAGCAAGGCTTAGGAGGAAATAGCTGTAAAGATCTATATTTCATAGTAAGATATGAAATCAATTATCTACAATTCTACCTTAAGAAACCAAAAAGCAAAATCAGAGAAAACTGGAGCCAAAAAAGGCAGAAGAAACAAAGAGTGAAGTGGAGTAGGGTGGAGAAAGGAATGTGTGGTGCTCCCCACTTTGTGTAAAAGACACAGTGCTGTGCTTCTGGCACATAGCAAGGGATGCTTCTCCCACCAAGAGCCTACAGCCTCTGCACCATGATATCAAGCTACCCTACCCAAATCTTATTTTTCAAATTAAGAAATCTTGAAAAACACAGATGTAAATAATCAAGCCCTCTTATTATCCTAGGCTTATAAGGTAAACATTTTAACATTTTTATTAACATTTTAACATTTATTTATTTATTTTAAAGGCAGAGTTACAGAGAGAGAAAACAAAGAGACCTTCCATCTGTTGGTTCACTTCCCCAATGGCCACCACTACAGGGATGGGCCAGGCTGAAGCCACAGACAGAAGCTTCATCCTTGTCTCCTACAGGGGTACAGAGACCCAAGGACTTAGGCCATCCTCTCCTGCTTTCCCAGGTGCATTAGCTAGGAGATGGATCAGAATTGGGCCACCAGGAATCAGACCAGTGCCCATATGGGTTGCTACTGTCACTGGCAGCAGCTTAACCTGCTATGCCACAATGTCATAAAGGTAAGCGTTTCTAACTCAGGCCACAGTAAAGGAGGAGAAAATAGCTTACAGGAGAGGACTAGAAATTTGAAAGCAGTCAATCAAATGGAAACTTAAAAAAAGCTGCATTTCAGAAGATGATTGAAAATGTTATTAGAGGTTGCCCTCATTGTGGCCTAAAATGTTAAATAAACCTCCCCCTTCAGTGCTGGCATCGCATATGGCCACTGATTCAAATCAAGTCCTGGCTGCTCCACTTCTGATCCAACTCTCTGGGGTGGTCTGGAAAAGCAGAAGATGGCTCAAGCCCTTGGGCCTCTGCACCCATGTGAGAGACCCTGAAGAAGCTGCTGGCTACTGGTTTCAGATTGGCCCAGTTCAGGACATTATGGCCATTTGGGGAGTGAACCAGTGGATGGAAAACCTCTCTACCCATGCTTCTCTGTAACACTGCTTTTCAAATAAATAAATAAATCATTTTAAAAAATAGAATAATGTCTTAACTAAGACATTAAAAACCCACAAATTTCACCAGTTCATTGAGTCTCCTATAATTACTTTTTTCTCTTTTTTTCTCTTTTGATCTCCATTAGCAGTTTCACGATTCTGTTTTATTTTTCAGAATTCTAGAAATTCATGGTTACCCCATTGATCTTCCATAAGAAACCCATATTTATAATAATTTTAATGGTCTTATGAATATAAATCTTCCTGGAGAAGAACTAGAACTGTGAATGACAAAGACAAATCATCACAATTGAAATGTTTAAAGTAATTTAGCAATTGAGCAAAGGAGATGCCCACAGGATTTGAAAAAGCACAGCAGTATTTTACAAACCAGTTCATCATTTCAGGCAATGATAGCACTGGAGCAATTTCAAAATTCTTCTAAAGTACCCAAGGAACCCCCCTCCGCTTTTTGAAGAACAGCAGCTTGTTATATTTCACCATTGGACTTCTCCATGTTACATAACCCCTGGGAAACTCACATCAATAGCATTTCTATATCAATGTAACAACTTGAAGTTTATGATATTACAACTAGATAATACTTTTCAGGTAAAGGGAACCTAATTACCCATCATCTCTGCAAGTTGAAAACTACATCTTTTGTTGATTTCCAGGGATCCACAAAGAAATCAAGGTCAAAGCAGTTAATTGAGAACTTGGATTTTGAAAAAAATGTCAAAGATATCAAAAATTAAAAAATACTTGGTTAACATAGGATCTCTGATCATTTTATGAGACAATAATCATTCACTTATATAGAGTCAAATTATGTTTAAATATATTTATTACATATTAAGTATATTTAATATTTGATTAGTAGAAATATACACTTAAAAGATATTAAAAATCAATTCTTAACATTCAGTTTTCTAAACCCAAAGATAGAAAATACATGAGATTATCTTGACAAAACACAAAATTTCTTTCCCTCATGTAATTAGCTACCAAAAGATGAAGAAAATCCTTTTGTACTGTGCTTCTTCTAATGGGAAGCTCCCCCAGATAACTTAGAAGTTAAACCTAGTGGAAAGATACCCCAACTTAGACATTGAAATAGTATGTGTGCAGGCTGTAAGCATTCAACCTTATAAAAAATGAGGACACTTAGAAACAAGTACACCTGAGGCCGGTGCTGTGGCACTGCAGGTAAAGCCACCACCTGCAGTGCCTGACTCCCATAGGACTGCTCTACTTCTGATCCAGCTCTCTGCTATGGCCTGGAAAAGCAGTAGATGGCCCAAGTACTTAGCCTCTCTGCACTAGTGTTGGAGACTCAAAAGATGTTCCTGGCTCCTGGCTTCAGATTGGCAGAACTCCAGCCATTGCAGCCTTTTGGGGAGTGAACCAGCACTCTCTCTGCCTCTCTGTAACTCTGCCTTTCAAATGAATATATAAATCTTTAACAAAAAAGACAATAACATATCTTAGAAACAAAAGCATAAAACTCCATAGAACAGTTTAAATACATCTAGAAAAGTCAAGTATAGGGGCCAGTGTTGTGGCATGTTGTGTAAAGCCAGCCCCTGTGACACAGGCATCCCATCCTACATGGGCACTTGTTCCAGTCCTGACTATTCCATTTCAGATCCAGATCCCTGCTAATGTGCCAAGGAACATAATGAAAAATGGCCAAGTCCTTGGGCCCCTGCCACTCAGGTGTGAGACCCAGAAGAAGCTCCTGGCCATTGTGGCTCAGGTCCAGCCATTGTGGCCATCTGGGGAATGAACCAGTAGACCAAAGATCTCTGTCTCTTCTCTCCCTCTGTGAACTCTGGCTTACAAATGAAAAAATCTTTAACAAAAAAATTAGGTACTCTTAGTATCCTAGTCTCTAAGATAAAAATTTCTCTTTTTTTTTTTTTTAGAATTCAAGAGCTTTATTAATATAAGTTTGTTATAAATGAGAATACAGTATATGCTTTCTTTCTTTCTTTTTTTTTTAATTAAACTTTTATTTAATGAATATAAATTTCCAAAGTATAGCTTATGGGTTACAGTGGCTTCCCCCCTCCCATAACTTCCCTCCCACCCGCTACCCTCCCCTTTCCCGCTCCCTTTCCCCTTCCATTCATGTAAAGATTCATTTTCAATTCTCTTTGTATACAGAAGATCAGTTTAGTATATATTAGGTAAAGATTTCAACTTTTTGCCCATATAGCAACATCAAGTGAAAAAACTACCATTGGATTACTAATTATAGCATTAAATAGCAATGTACAGCACATTAAAGACAGAGATCCTACAGAATTTTTTTTTTCAAATTAATTAATTTTCTATGCCATTTCCATTTTAACACCAGGTTATTTTTTTTCATTTCCAATTCTCTTTATATACAGAAGATCACTTCAGTATATAATTAGCAAAGACCTCATCAGTCTGCGCCCACACAGAAACGCAAAGTATAAAAATACCGTTTCAGTACCAGTCATAGCATCACTTGGCTTTAGACGACACATTAGGGACAGATCCCACATGGGGTGTAAGTACACAGTGACTCCTGTTGCTGGTTTAACAATTTGACACTCCTGTTCATGGCGTCAGTAATCTCCCTAGGCTCTAGTCATGAGTTGCCAGGGCTATGGAAGCCTTTAGAGTTCGCTGACTTTGATCTTATTCCGATAGGGTCATAGTCAAAGTGGAGGTTCTCTCCTCCCTTCGGAGAAGGGTACCTCCTTCTTTGATGGCCCCGTTCTTTCCACTGGGATCTCACTCACAGAGATCATTCATTTAGGTCTTTTTTTTTTTCCATGATATCTTGGCTTTCCATGCCTGCTATACTCCCATGGGCTCTTCAGCCAGATCCGAATGCCCTGAGGGCTGATTCTGAGGCCAGAGTGTTGTTTAGGACATCTGCCATCCTATGAGTCTGCTGTGTATCCCACTTCCCATGTTGGATCTTTCTCTCCCTTTTTGATTCTATCAGTTAGTATTAGCAGATACTTGTCTTGTTTGTGTGATCTCTTTGGGTCTTAGACCTATCAGAGCTATCAATTGTGAGCTGAAATTGGTCACTTGGACTAGTGCGATGGCATTGGTACATGCCATCTTGATGGAATTGTGTTGGAATCCCCTGGCACGTTTCTAACTCCACCATTTGCGGCCAGTCCGATTGAGCATGTTCCAAATTGTTCATCTCCTCCCTCTCTTTTTCCACTCTTAGATTTAACAGGGATCACTTTTCAGTTAAAATTTAAACACCTAAGAAAATTGTGTGTTAATTACTGAGTTCAACCAATAGTACTAGAACAACAACAATAACAACAAATACTAAAATGGATAAAGTATTACATTGTACATCTAAAGTCAGGACAGGAGCTGATCAGTTCATTGTTGCTTATAGTGTCCATTTCACTTAACAGGTTTCCCCTTTGGTGCTCAGTTGTCACCGATCAGGGAAAACAAATGATATTTTTCTCTTTGGGTCTGGCTTAATTCACTCAGCATGATGTTTTCCAGATTGCTCCATCTTGTTGCAAATGACTGGGTTTCGTTGTTTCTTACTGCTGTATAGTATTCTATGGAGTACATGTCCCATAATTTCTTTATCCAGTCTACTGTTGATGGGCATTTGGGTTGGTTCCAGGTCTTAGCTATTGTGAATTGAGCTGCAATAAACATTAACGTGCAGATGGCTTTTTTATTAGCCAAATTAATTTCCTTTGGGTAAATTCCAAGGAGTGGGATGGCTGGGTTGTATGGTAGGGTTATGTTCAGGTTTCTGAGGAATCTCCAGACAGACTTCCATAGTGGCTTAACCAGTTTGCATTCCCACCAACAGTGGGTTAGTGTCCCTTTTTCCCCACATCCTCTCCAGCATCTGTTGTTGGTAGATTTCTGAATGTGAGCCATTCTCACCGGGGTGAGATGGAACCTCATTGTGGTTTTGATTTGCATTTCTCTGATTGCTAGTGATCTTGAACATTTTTTCATGTGTCTGTTGGCCATTTGTATTTCCTCTTTCGAAAAATGTCTATTGAGGTCCTTGGCCCATCTCTTTAGTGGGTTGTTTGTTTTGTTGTTGTGGATTTTCTTGATTTCTTTGTAGATTCTGGTTATCAATCCTTTATCTGTAGTATAGTTTGCAAATATTTTTTCCCATTCTGTTGGTTGCCTCTTCACTTTCCTGACTGTTTCTTTTGAAGTACAGAAACTTCTCAATTTGATGCAATCCCAAATGTTAATTTTGGTTTTGACTGCCTGTGCTGTTGGAGTATTTTCCAGGAAGTCTTTGCCTGTGCCTATATCTTGCAGGGTTTCTCCAATGCTCTCTAATAATTTGATGGTTGGTTTCGGGTCGTAGATTTAAGTCTTTAATCCATGTTGAGTGGATTTTTGTGTAAGGTGATAGGTATGGGTCTTGCTTCAAGCTTCTGCACGTGGAAATCCAATTTTCCCAGCACCATTTATTGAATAGACTGTCATTATTCCAGGGATTAGATTTGGATCTTTGGTCAAATATAAGTTGGCTGTAGATGTTTGGATTGATTTCTGGTGTTTCTATTCTGTTCCATTGGTCTATCCATCTGTTTCTGTACCAGTACCATGCTGTTTTGATAACAACTGCCCTGTAGTATGTCCTAAAATCAGGTATTGTGATGCCTCCGGCTTTGTTTTTGTTGTACAGGATTGCTTTGGCTATTCGAGGTCTTCTGTGTCTCCATATGAATTTCAGCATCGTTTTTTCTAGTTCTGAGAAGAAGGTCTTCGGGATCTTAATGGGTATTGCATTGAATGTATAAATTGCTTTTGGGAGAATAGACATTTTGATGATATTGATTCTTCCAATCCATGAGCATGGAAGATTTCTCCATTTTTTGGTATCCTCTTCTATTTCTTTCTTTAAGGTTTTGTAGTTTTCATCGTAGAGATCCTTAACGTCTTTGGTTAAGTTTATTCCAAGGTATTTGATTGTTTTTGTAGCTATTGTGAATGGGATTGATTTTAGAAGTTCTTCCTCAGCCGTGGCATTGCCTGTGTATACAAAGGCTGTTGATTTTTGTGCATTGATTTTATATCCTGCTACTTTGCCAAACTCTTCGATGAGTTCCAGCAGTCTCTTAGTAGAGTTCTTTGGGTCCCCTAAATAAAGAATCATATCATCTGCAAAGAGGGATAGTTTGAGTTCGTCCTTCCCGATTTGTATCCCTTTAATTTCTTTTTCTTGCCTAATAGCTCTGGCCAAAACTTCCAGAACTATATTGAATAGCAGTGGTGAGAGAGGGCATCCCTGTCTGGTACCAGATTTCAGTGGAAATGCTTCCAACTTTTCCCCATTCAATAGGATGTTGGCCGTGGGTTTTTCATATATTGCTTTGATTGTATTAAGGAATGTTCCTTCCATACCCAGTTTGCTTAGAGTTTTCATCATGAAAGGGTGTTGTATTTTATCAAATGCTTTCTCTGCATCTATTGAGAGAATCATATGGTTTTTCTTCTGCAGTCTGTTAATGTAGTGTATTACGTTGATTGTTTTGCGAATGTTGAACCATCCCTGCATACCGGGGATGAATCCCACTTGGTCTGGGTGGATGATCTTTCTGATGTGTTGTTGCATTCTATTGGCCAGAATTTTATTGAGGATTTTTGCATCTATGTTCATCAGGGATATTGGTCTGTAATTCTCTTTCAATGTTGCGTCTCTTTCTGGCTTAGGAATTAAGGTGATGGTGGCTTCATAGAAAGAATTTGGGAGGATTCCCTCTTTTTCGATTGCTCTGAATAGTTTGAGAAGGATTGGAGTTAGTTCTTCTCTAAATATCTGGTAGAACTCAGCAGTGAATCCATCTGGCCCTGGGCTTTTCTTTGTTGGGAGGGCCTTTATTACTGTTTCAATTTCTGTGTCAGTTATTGGTCTGTTTAGGTTTTCTATGTCTTCCTGGCTCAATTTAGGGAGGTTGTATGTGTCCAAGAATCTGTCCATTTCTGATAGATTTCCCTGTTTGCTGGCATACAAGTCCTTGTAGTAATTTCTGATGATTCTTTTTATTTCTGTGGCGTCTGTTGTTACGTTTCCCATTTCATCTCTGATCCTATTGATTTGGGTCTTTTCTCTTCTTTTTTTAGTTAGTTGGGCCAATGGGGTGTCAATTTTGTTTATTTTTTCAAAAAACCAGCTCCTCGTTTGGCTGATTTTTTGTAATGTTTTTTTGGATTCAATCCTGTTGATTTCTTCTCTGATTTTAATTATTTCTCTTCTCCTACTGGGTTTGGGTTTGGCTTGCTGCAGATTTTCTAGATCCTTGAGATGACTTGAAAGCTCATCTATTTGGTGCCTTTCCAATTTCTTGATGTAGGCACCTATTGATATAAACTTTCCTCTTAACACTGCTTTTGTTGTATCCCATAGGTTTTGGTATGTTGTGCTGTTATCTTCATTTACTTCCAGAAAATTTTTGATTTCTCTTTTAATTTCTTCTATGACCCATTGTTCATTCAGGAGCATGTTGTTCAATCTCCATGTGTTTGCACGTGCTCTAGGGATTCCTGAGTTGCCAATTTCCAATTTCATTCCTTTGTGGTCTGAGAAGCTGCATGGTATGATTCTAATTCTTTTGAATTTGCTTAGACTTGCTTTATGGCCTAGTATGTGGTCAATCCTAGAGAGGGTTCCATGTACTGCTGAGAAGAATGTAAAGTCCTTAGATGTCGGATGAAATGTTCTGTAGATATCTGTTAGATCCATTTGGGCTATAGTGTCATTTAAATCTACTGTCTCCTTGTTGATCTTCTGTCCTGTTGATCTGTCTATCTCTGAGAGTGGAGTATTGAAGTCCCCCAGTACTATTGTATTGGGGTCTAAGTCTCCCTTTAAGTCCCTTAACAAGTCTTTTAAATAAGCTGGTGCCCTATGATTAGGTGCATATATGTTGATAATCGTTATATCTTCCTGTTGAATGGATCCCTTAATCATTATATAGTGCCCCTCTTTGTCTCTCCTAACAGTTTTTGTGGTAAAGTTTATGTTGTCCGATATTAAGATGGCTACGCCCGCTCTCTTTTCATTTCTGTTGGCATGGTATATCTTTTTCCAGCCTTTCACGCTCAGCTTGTATGGATCATTGTTGGATAGATGGGTTTCTTGTAAGCAGCAAAAGGATGGGTTTTGTTCCTTAACCCAGTCAGCCAATCGGTGTCTTTTAACTGGACAGTTCAAGCCATTAACATTCAATGTGACTATTGAGAAGGAGTAACTTTGCCCTGCCATTTGCCAAAGATGTTTTCTAATATCTGGTTTGAGATTCCTATGATCTTTTGCTGTGAGGTTTCCTTCCTTTAACTTCTTTCATATTGGTGACCGTGTTTCTGTGTTTCTGTATGTAACACATCTTTAAGCATCTTTTGCAGGGCTGGACGAGTGGCGACAAATTCTTTCAATTTCTGTTTGCTGTGAAAGGTCTTAATTTCACCTTCATTCACAAATGAGAGCTTTGCAGGATATAATATTCTGGGCTGGCAGTTTTTCTCTCTTAGTACCTGGGCTATATCTCGCCATTCTCTCCTGGCTTGTAGGGTTTCTGATGAGAAGTCTGCTGTGAGTCTAATTGGAGATCCTCTGAGAGTAATCTGGCGTTTCTCTCTTGCACATTTTAGGATCTTTTCTTTGTGTTTCACTGTGGTGAGTTTGATTACGACGTGTCGTGGTGAGGATCTCTTTTGATCGTGTTTATTAGGGGTTCTCTGAGCTTCCTGTACTAGGATGTCTCTGTCCTTCTCCAAACTTGGGAAATTTTCTGCTAGTATCTCACTAAAAAGGCCTTCTAATCCTTTCTCCCTTTCCATGCCTTCAGGAACTCCTAGAACCCGAATGTTAGGTTTTTTAATAGTATCCTGTAGGTTCCTGACAGTATTTTTTAGATTTCTGATTTCTTCTTCTTTTCTTTGATTTGACTGTTTCCTTTCCTGTTCTCTGTCTTCTAATTCCGATATTCTCTCTTCTGCTTCACCCATTCTGTTTTTAAGGCTCTCTAATGTGTTTGCCATTTGATCTATTGAGTTCTTCATTTCATTGAGGTTTTTTGTCACTATCTCAGTTTCTTGTTCCACTAGTTTTTTCATTTCATTTTGATTCCTCCTTAATATTTCATTTTCACGGGAGAGATTTTCTATCTTGTCCATTAAGGATTTCTGTAGTTCAAGAATTTGTTTTTGAGAACTTCTTAATGTTCTTATCATAAATTTTTTGAAATCTGTATCTTTCATTTCTTCTATCTCATAATCTTCATAATCTTGCATTGGCGTGTCTTGTTCACTTGGGGGCGTCATAGTGCCTTCCCTGTTCTTGGAACCTCCGCTTCTATGTTTCTTGCTTGGCATGTTAGAGATAATTTGTGGTGTTTTTGTTTTTGTTTTTTTTTTTCTCTCGTTATACTATGCCTCTAAGTGAGCTGTCTGCTTTGTTGGAGCCTTAGGGGCTGTGATGGGTGTGGCCAGAGAGCTATGCTTGTTTCTTCAGGTTTAAGGCTGTGTAAAGAGCAACTCTCCCAGATTTCTCACTCACTTGCTCCTTGCTGGCTCGCTCTCTCTCTCTCTCTCTCTTTTTTTTTTTTTTTTGACTCAGTTGGGAGTGGAGTTGAGTGTAGTTGAAATCTGGCCTTTGTGAGTATTCGTTTGATCTACCCCTGGGACCATACACAGAGATTATGCAGCCCTCAATGTGTTCTCCAGTTTCGCTAAAGATACTGAGTTTGGCTGAGCTTTACATATGTAAAAACGCGGTGCTCTTTGTTTTGCTTGGTGAGTGAAGGGAGAGGCCTCTGTTCCCCCTCCCCCCAATGTCTCGGACTTCTCAGGTCTTTGTCTTACCCTCCTCCTCCGTTCCCGCGCTGGCGAGATTCTGAGGCTCTGGCTCCTCTCCCGCCGCTGCCACTCGGCTCGTCTCGGTTGGTTTTCCACGCGGTGGGTTCCCTGTAAGTCCTCTGTGTCTCATCCACGAGATCCGGAAGCGTTTCCTCTGCAGTTTTTTTCTTGAGTCTTTTCCTGAGGCTGCAGTAATTCCACTTTTATGAAAGTTTATTTTCCCAAACTAAGGCACACGTCCTCACTATCCGCCATCTTGGCTCCGCCCAGTATATGCTTTCCAAAAATTTCTCTTTAAGATTAATTAATTTCAAAGGTAGAGTTACAGAGAGAGAACAGAGAGAGAGAAAGATCTTCCATCTGCTAGTTCATTAGCCAAATGGCCACTACAACCAGAACTGGGCCCGGCAGAAGCCACTGCCAGGAGACTCATCCAGGTCTCCCACGTGGGTGCAGGGTCCCAAAGATTTGGGCCATCCTCTCCTGTGTGCCAGGTGGATTAGCTAGGAGATGAATCAGAAGTGGGCCACGAGGAATCAAACCAGTGCTCATATGGGTTGCTGCCATCACAGGCAGCATTTTAACCTGCTGTGCCACAATGTCAGCTGTAAGGACAAGCATTTTTAATGACAGGCCTGCTGTGCCACAATGTCAGCTGTAAGGACAAGCATTTTTAATGACAGGAGAAAATAGCTTATAAGAGATGGCTAGTTGTTGGGAAGGAGTCAATCAAATGGAAATTTTAAAAAATTACAGTTGAGGAGATAGAGGGGCCAGGCACTGTAGCGTAGTAGGCTAATCCTAGAAAAGCAGTTGGTGGCTCACTTGGTTAACCCTCCACCTGCAGTGCTGGCAACCCATATGGGTGCTGGGTATAGTCCCAGTTGCTCCTCTTCCAGTCCAGCTCTCTTCTGTGGCCCAGGCTCCTGCCTTCAGTCTGGCCCAGTGCTTGTTTGCTGCAGAGATCTGGGATTGAACCAGTAGGTTGACGATGTCTGTCCCACTCTCTAACTCAGCCTTTCAAATACATAAATAAAACTTTAAACAATTCTAAATTTTGGTAAGTTCATTTAGAATTCTTTTTATTGGGGCCAGCACTGTGGCATAGTAGGTTAAACCTCCACCTGCAGTGCTGGCATTTCATAAGAGCACTGGTTCAAAATGCCCTAGAAAAGCAGTGGAGGATGGCACAAATCCTTTGGCCACTGCACCCATGTGGGAGACTTGGCTTCAGATCAGCAAGATCCAGCCATTGTAGCCCTCTGGGGAGGGAACCTGTGGATGGAGGACCTCTCTCTCTCTTTCTCTCTCTCTCTCTGGGGAGGGAACCTGTGGATGGGGACCTCTCTCTCTCTCTCTCTCTCTGGGGAGGGAACCTGTGGATGGAGGACCCCTCTCTCTCTCTCTCTCTCTCTCTCTGGGGAGGGAACCTGTGGATGGAGGACCTCTCTCTCTCTCTCTCTGGGGAGGGAACCTGTGGATGGAGGATCTCTCTCTCTCTCTCTCTCTCTCTGGGGAGGGAACCTGTGGATGGAGGACCTCTCTCTCTCTCTCTCTCTCTCTGGGGAGGGAACCTGTGGATGGAGGACCTCTCTCTCTCCCTCTCTCTCTCTCTCTGGGGAGGGAACCTGTGGATGGAGGACCTCTCTCTCTCTCTCTCTCTCTCTCTCTGTTATTCTGCTTTGCAAATACTTAAATAAATTTTAAAAAAATATTTCTTATCCTTGATAACTTGATTTTTTTTTACTTTGAACTTTTATTTGGCAAAGCAACACTGCATAAACTGTGCAGTAACAAATGACAGTTTACACAGAATGTTAAATTCATATACATTATCAGCAGCAAATTAGAAATAAACAAAAAACCACTAAGCTACAAATCCCCTATCACTTTTAGAGAGAAAGAACAAACTCTGTCAGTTGTGTCCAACTTGAACAGCAGAGTCTATAGGACATCACCTGCCATCTTAAGTTTCAGGATTTACAGATGCCTAGTTGGAAGGTAACAAAGCAGTTGACTGTATCTACAACATGCTATTCTGTGACACCACCTCAAAAGCTTTAAAAAGAAAGCTCATCTCTACTTTCTTAGTAGCATCTAACAGATATCCAAATACCAAGAAGCTTAACTTGTGAATGGTGGTGTTATCTGATACACAGAAGAAATTCAGAAATTCAGGTAATTCAGAATACCAGTAAATGGTTTTTGCTATACAAAATGTGAAAACGAAAAGGGAAGGAAGATGGTTTTATTATGGTTACTCCTCCTTTTTAAAACTCCCAAAGAAAAATGAATAAAAGTTCTAATCAATTAAATAGAATTACTTCTTGCTGTTAGTAACCTCAGTTAACCCTATTGTTCCACAGTTGAAACCTGAAAAACTTACTTGAGCATTTAATTTGGGAAGCAACTCTAGTCCCAGTAATGGTACTGGACACCAACATACATAAAGATACTATATCCTCATTACAGACTCAGTGGGCACTCTGCTCGGAAAACACCTTTAATTGCATTAATTCTTGTTCCTCACAGTCAATTTCATCAGAGGCATCTGTGGAAATTTACAATAGGTTTGTAAGAGATCAAGGAGCCAGGAAAGTGAGGGTTTAGTTCAGGTAGGAGAGAGGGGAAAATTCTGGAAACTAGGGTAGTATCCATACCACTCAGAGAGCAGCACACATGCAGCAAGCACTTTGAGCTGCTCTCCACTGCTTATCACCAGCAGCAAAGCAGAGGCAGAGAGCGTTATTTAAGAAAGAGAGGAAAATGTGGGATCATACTGAGCACCAGTAACCAGCTACATGGAGGAGTATCTAGGCCTGGAAGCCTAGGGCGCGGGGCTACAGCAAGCCCCCTCCTGGCAAGAGGTCAGGGGAAAGAGAAGGGCCAGACACATCATGTCCTAGGAGTTTAACCCACTTCCAAAGGGGAGTGGTTAATTAACCTGATTGGCTGGTTGGCAGGCACCCAGATGTGGCCAGGTAGGGGGATGAGGTCACACAGGGGCGTGGCAAAGGCGTGGTCTTCCAGCTCACAAACCTAATCAATTTTAAGCTGTATGCCTGCCTGCTTCAACTCTGACTTTCAAATGAAATAAATATTTTAAAAATCCACTTACCAGCCACCTTCTCTTAACTTTAACACATACACGGGCCATGCAGTATTACAACGGAACACCACTTTCTTCTTAGAAATAGGATGGTAACTGTAAGCTGCTCAATCAGCCACAACGCAACTCAAGGTGCTTTTGGATGGAAATTAAATTGAACCACTCGTATTTCACCAAATGAGTACTCTTCCAAACCATATCCAAATCTTCCTCACAGAGGGGCTGAGGCAAAAATCTTGGAATCTTGTCTCCCACATGAAGCAGGCAAGCATACAGGTAAAAATAGATTAGGTTTGTGAGCTGGAAGACCACACCTCTGCCACGCCCCTGTGTGGCCTCAGGCCCCTACCTGATGCCTTTGCCACGCCCCTGTGTGGCCTCATTCCCCTACCTGCCCACACCTGGGTGCCCACCAGCCAAGCAGGCTAATTAACCACTCCCCTTTGGAAGTGGGTTAAAAGCCCAGCCATGGTGTGGCCCCGGCTGCTCTTCTTCCCTGGCCTCTTGCTAGGACAGGGCTTGCTGTAGCCCTGCACCTCCAGGGAGCATGGCCTTCTGGCCATGTGCTCTAGGCTTCCTGGCCTAGAGGCTCATCCATGTGGCTGGTCCCTGGTGCTTGGTATGAACCCTACTCACCTCTCTCCCTTAAATAGCTCTCACTCTCCTATGCATCTTTCTCACTAAATAAAAGCTTAAAACGTGCCATGCTGCCTCGTTTATCTGTACTGGTATTTAGAATTCTTCTCTAAACATTAGGCAAGAACCCTCTTGGGCTTATTAATATTGGGGATTTAGTCATAAGCCTGTGGTGAAATCATATGGCACCCCAAATTCCGGTAGTACACGTGGCACCCCGGATAGCATTTCTAGGGAACTTTAAGGGGGGGCTACAATTTAGTGTGGATTTTATGGGGTCTTCTCCAGTTTCACACAAACCAGTACCATAAAAAATGACCTAAGCCAGGTCCCAATTCCATAAACCCAAAGAGCAGAGACAGAAATTTCAGTCTCAGAGCTGTTGACTCCGTACACAAATGGAAGCCATTGTGCTAATAGGTAGCTAATGCGCAGCGGGAAGAGAAAGGACAGCTGCTGGATGTCCCCAGAGTCCCAACCACCACATTAGCTCACAAGCTGCTCTGGGGATGGAGTACAAGTGGCCATTGCCCTCCTTACCAGCGTGAGAGGGTCAGGCCACTTGAAGAATATACCCCAGACCTCTGGGCTAGCTCACCAATGTGGTTACCGAGGGAATAGTCCAGCTCTTGATGCTCGCCGCTTCAATTCACCAAAGATGAGGCATGGCCAGAGGTAAAGGTTTATTGCAAGAAGGCAGCAGCAGCCTTGGGAAAAGAAAAAGAAGTTTCTCTCAATCCAAACAGGTGCTTTTCTACCAAACCACCCAGTACAGAGGATTTTTTAAAGAGACAGGGTGGGCCGGCGCCATGGCTCAACAGGCTAATCCTCCTCCTAGCGGTGCCAGCACACTGGGTTCTAGTCCCGGTCGGGGCGCCGGATTCTGTCCCAGTTGCACCTCTTCCAGGCCAGCTTTCTGCTGTGGCCAGGGAGTGCAGTGGAGGATGGCCCAAGTGCTTGGGCCCTGAACCCCATGGGAGACCAGGAGTAGCACCTGGCTCCTGCCTTCGGATCAGCATGGTGTGCTGGCCACAGTGCGCCGGCTGCAGCGGCCATTGGAGGATGAACCAATGGCAAAGGAAGACCTTTCTTTCTCTCTCTCTCTCACTGTCCACTCTGCCTGTCAAAATAAATAAATAAATAAATAAATAAATAAATAGATAGACAGGGTAATTGGAGGGTGAGGATTCAAAGAAAACAATCAGTCTATTCACTTGACAATTATGCAGATTTTCAGGCTTTGTTCTGAGGCACATCCCACCACCCAGTCAGAGGAGTCCTGGGTGTAACCCCAGGGGCTTTCTGCCGCAGTTGGGGGAGGGGGGAAGGGTTCTTTGTCAGTCGGGGCAACAGCCTGCCATTCCTAATCATCTCCTTTTTTCAGTGGGCTTTTGAAATTCTTATGCAAATATTATTCACTAGACTACAGCAACAGCAAGTGTCTTCATTAAGGTAAACATTTGAAAAGGAAAAATGCATTTATTGTGGTTACAGGAGTACCATTCTGTTGGAGGAGGGTATTTGAGGGCTTATAAAGAGGTTATAAGGCAGGCGGTGGCTGGTGTAAGGACTAGATGACCTAATGAGGAGTCCTTTTAAGAGTGGGCAAGACCTGTCTACTAGCAAGACAGTGAGTTTCTAGTTTGTTGGTTTTTTTTTTTTTTTGACAGGCAGAGTGGACAGTGAGAGAAAGAGACAGAGAAAGGTCTTCCTTGGCCGTTGGTTCACCCTCCAATGGCCGCCGCAGCTGGCGCACCGTGCTGATCTGAAGGCAGGAGCCAGGTGCTTCTCCTGGTCTCCCATGGGGTGCAGGGCCCAAGCACTTGGGCCATCCTCCACTGCCCTCCCTGGCCACAGCAGAAAGCTGGCCTGGAAGAGGGGCAACCGGGACAGAATCCAGTGCCCCGACCGGGACTAGAACCCGGTGTGCTGGTGCCGCAAGGCAGAGGATTAGCGTGTTGAGCCAAGGGGCCAGCCCAGTGAGTTTCTAGTTTTATCATGAGAATAGAAGGGAAGTTAACAATCCCACCCTTCTAACCTAGTTTTACCAAGAGAATTTGCCTATTGCATAGTTCCCAAGGTTTTTGGTTTTAACAAGAGCAGGCTAGACAAGATTATGATTCTGTCCTTCTGATGAGATTGTTAGCTGTTATTATTCTGCTCATCCAAATCGTGGTTAAAAAACTGCACTCCATTTTTCAGGTGTCCCTCTTTGGAGACCCCCTAGTGGCTGCTGTGGCAATAGCTTTCTCATGTAAATAAATATTGCTTTGCTCACTGCCTATCCACATGGAAATTCCTTGTGAGACAGGCACCCCAGGCACCTTCCTTCATCACCATTTTCCCCCATTAATTTGGTGTGGTGATTCATGGCAGAGATGCCAGTCTCTGGTTTCAGATGTCATGGCTTGTCGCTAGATCAATGACAGTGCTTAAGTTCTCTGATTCCTCCTGGTGGTCCTCAAATCTTCCAGCACCTGTGTCCTTCAGCTCTGTCTCAGCCTAACAGAGACCTGGGGCTCCCCTGCTCTCTTAAAAACCTACTGTAAATGTCCACAGATGCCCCTATGAAGTTGATTATGAGGAGGACTTAATAATAACTCGGATTTCTAAGGGTTGGGTGTCTACTTCTCACTGTTTCTACACACACACACACACCCCACTCATGAACAAAATATTTCTCAGGTGCAAAATTAGGTAACGTTATCAGACTCAGTACCCTCCTTTGCACCAAGCAAACAGGTTTCTCCTGGTGTGCCTTTATTGGAGGGGCAGGGTTTTGTAGTGTAAAGTGCTGGGCTGCTTTCCCAGGCCTGCCTCTAAGGCTGCTGCATTCCTTCTGCAGAGCACATGTTTTGTTTCCCATGGCTGCTTTCACACACATAGGCTAATTTCTATCTTTCTGTCTAAAAGTAGTATTAAGAGCATGAAAATATTTTTTTAAATTTATTTGACAGATAGAGTTATTGAGAAAGACAGAGAGAATGGTCTTCCTTCTGTTGGTTCACCCCCCCAAATGGCCGCTATGGCAGAAACTACACCGATCCAAAGCTAGCAGCCTGGTGCTTCCTCTTGGTCTCCCATGTGGGTGTGGGGGCCCAAGCACCTGGACCATCCTCCATTGCCTTCCTGGGCCACAGCAGAGAGCTGGACTGGAAGAGGAGCTACCTGGACTAGAACCCAATAACCATATGAGATGCCCGCAGATGGAGGATTAGCCAAGTGAGCCATGGCACCGGCCCCATGAAAACCTTGAATAGAAGAATACCCTTAGAATCAAAAGCTGAAGGAATTGTCTGATTACATGAAAAAAATAAACACATTAAGAAAAGACAGAAGAATCAAGTATCCTATGACCTTAGGCTTCTAAGATAAACAGTTTGAATGTCAGGTCACAGGAGTCAGAACTAAGGAGGAAGAAATAACTTACAGGAGATGCCTAGAAATTTGAAAAGAAAATCACCAATTAAGTAGAAACTACTAAAAGGAGAAACTGCATTAAAAATAGATTTCAAAATGAAACAGCAAGATTATTACAAATATGTATGTTACTGGAGGGAAGGCCATGGAAACTGTGGGTTCTTCACGCAAGAAAGAATTCAGGTGTGAGACAGAGGGCAGAGTGCTAAGGCTTTGTTGGGGACAGGGCATCCATCAGGATGGAAGGGACAGAAAGAGCGCCCAGTCGCTCAGACTGGGGACAGTGAGGTTATGAAGTAGCACCTTGACAGTAGGGACTCCATTTTGGAGAACCTGAGACTCCATTCTGGGAAGGTGCCCCCCCACACCGTGAGACTCTGGTCTGAAACTATGATCTAAAACAGTTGAACAATAGCAGTCCACTACATCACACTTTGCAGAGCACAGAAACCCCCTACCATGATCGCTCAAGCTTGAAAGTGAGTAGGCTACACCTGGGTTAATAATAAAAATGTAATTTGTCTATGTCCTACATATGATTAAAACCAATACCTGGATTAATGTCAAGATTATAATTAAAATTGTTAAGATTGTAACTGGTATTGTCAAGATTATAATTGATACTAGTTTTGCATAGGTTTAAGTCAGCTTGACCCCAGTAACCATGTATTCCCCTCCCGATTTTGCAGTTTTTGCTTTTATAAACCCTGTTGCTTTGGGCTTCAGGGTTGAGAGTTCTTTAGGGCATGAGCCCACCCTCCACCGCCAGCAATAAAGGACCATCAGATTTTATCAATGTGTGGAGCTCCTTTGTTTGCACTCACTCAGGTACAATAGTTACATGGTTGAGTGGAAAGAATACACCTGGGCAGGCCTGGTGGGAAGCTCAGCAGAGAGGCAGAGGGAAGAGCAAGCAGTCTGTTTAGAGTCCCTAGGTTTTTAAGGGCCTATGTTTGCCCTCCTCCCCCTCTCCTCCAGGACAAAGGATGGGGAATCCAGGTGGAAAGGTCTGTTGGGTGAAAATTAGCAAATTCCTCCCCAGATTTGCTGGCAGAGTAGGGGGCTTCCCTTAGGGCATCTGAGAAGGTTTTACTGCCCCAAGTAATCAAGTAATCCATTTGGTCCTGAGGAGAGAGAGAATTCCCCTGGGAGTTTTCCTTGGGGGAAGGGCTGGGACCCCCTGGGAGGTTTTCAGGGTCTGAGCAGGACTTTGAAGTGTAAGATGCTGGGCTTCCGGAGCTTCCACAGTACGGAGCTTCCACAGTACGTGCTGGTCTTCAGGCCTGCCTCACCAGCACCTAGGCTAAATTTCTGACTTCCTACCTAACATATATATGCTTTGAATAACCTCATTGCTTTCGCATAGTGAAAAATCCGTAGTTCT